>NC_009306.2:0-65392 GCF_000002845.2 Leishmania braziliensis MHOM/BR/75/M2904 | reverse complement strand
AAACAAAAAAACAAAACAAAAAAAACAAACACAAAAAGCACACAAAACAAAACAAAAAACAAAAAAACCCAAAAAAAAACACCAACAAACAACAAACAACAACAAAGACAAACCAAAAAAAACAACACACACACACAACAAAACCAAAACAAAAAAAAACACAAACAAAACAAAAACAAACCCAACACACACAACACAAACAAACCACAACAAAAAAAACACCAAAAAACCCCCACAACACAACAAAAAAAACACCAAAACAACAACAAAAAAAAAACAACAAACCACACCACAACCAACAACACAACAAAACAAAAAAACACAAAAACCAAAAAAAACCACAACAAAAAAGAAAAAACCACAAAACCAAACACAAACCAAACAAAAAAAAACCCCAAAACACAACCACCCACCAAAAACACAACAACACCCCACAAAACAAACCAAAAAACACCACCAACCACCAACACAAAAAACAAAACACAAAAAAAACACAAACAACAAACAAAAAAAAAAAAAAACCAAAAAAAAAACCACAAACACCCCAAACACAACAAAAAAAAAACAAAAACACAAACACACACACACACACACACACACACACACACACACACACACAGGGCAGCGGATGATAGAGGCGCGGCTTCCCGACTCCCCAGACAAATAAAGCGCCGAATACCGTCATTCCGTACACGCCCCCTCGTCTTCCCCCTTCGCTTTGCTGACTTCTCGCCACCACCTCCTCTCTCTCTCTCTGCGAGGCGTCGTATGGAGTTTGCGTGTGCGTGTCGAGTCAGACGAAAAAGTGCAATAGGTGAAGAACGCACCAAGAGCGAGGTGACACAGCACCACCACTGTTCAGGCGAAAATCTATGACTGTGTTCCTCCCACCGCCCCACCCCCACGGAGAGAGGCGCACGCGCATAAGGGCACACAGCAAGAGGTACCGGATGAGTGCAAGCCCTTGTTGCCTAACCCCCCTTTCTCTGCTGCTCTCAGTCGCGTGTTTCCTCCATCGTGCGGGATGTCCTGGGGAGGCACCGTACCCTTCTCGCTTTCAAAGAGCGTTGGTGCGCCGGAAGCGATTGGCACGCCTCTCATGCCGGGACACCCGATTACGCGTGGTTACGGCTTCAGCCCCCTTACCGCCGTCGTCATCTTTGCCGCCAACCTCAGAGCCTGCAAGCGGCACAGAAAGGGACAGCGGTACTGCTGCAGGTGTGGGTCTCACCTTCGCTGCTCCGGCGCTCACCTCGACGGCTGCCACAGCCTCGTCTGTGCTTCCACCGTCGTCCGTGCTGGTTTTCCTCAGGCGCCGCACTCGGCGTTTCTCCTGCTGGTCCTGGGCAAGCCGGAATACATTGCCAGCCGCCTCTGCCGCTTTCAATGACGCTCTCTCGCTCTCCTGCACGGTGCGTGGGGTGAGGTGCTCACCGCTGTCCACATCGCCGTTCTTGTCATCGCCGGGGCCGAGTGAGGTGGGCGGCAATCGGCGTCGACCAAGCAAGCTAGCGCCGTTGTCTGAGCCGTCGGCAGGGCCGGTGTTGCCCTCAAGCAAAGCGGAAGCCACCGCCGCCTTCTTCTGTTGACTCTGCTGCTCAGCCGCCCGCTTCTTAATATCCTGCCGCTGGAGCTCGTCTTGTACTGCCGCGGCAGCGCGAGCGCGGCGGAGTTCGTACCCCTCCTTGCGCCGCTCAATGCGCAGTACGATGCGCTCTGCCACGTTGCTGCGCAAGCCAACGCCCGCAGCACCGTCTCCCTCGGTTGTTGCTGCCGCCGCGCTGCGTAGCTGCAGCAGTGCTGCGCTTGACAGCGACGACTCTTCTAGCTCCGTGTTGATAGCCTCTAACATGTAGTCCAGTGTGCGCATCGCTGCCTGCACCATTCCGTCGCGCCGCTCGTGTCGCTTGTCGCGTGACAGCAGTGTGAGGGTGATGTCCGCACCGCTCGCGCCACCTCCCTCGCTGCTGCGTGCGGCGACGATCGCCTCGCTGACGGAGGTGGCGTAGTCCTCCAGGGTCTGTGTGAGGGTACTTAGATTTTCCCGCGCTATCGTCAGCTCCGAAAGCAGCTCATTCGTGGTGGGGTTTGCCGCCACGTGCGCCACCACCGCGTCCACGACGCGCAGGATTGTGGCGGCCTCGGCCTCGAGCAGAGTCAGGCCATACACCAAGAAGCTGGAGCTGCACTCCACAGAGAGCTCGAAGACGTTCACGTCGCTGGTGAAGGAGGTGAGGAAGGTGCGCACAAGGTGTCCCACAAGACGCTGCGTGGCGGTGCTGCCGAGAACCGGCTGCCGGATCGCGTTTAGCGTATCATGCGCGCGAGCGATGCACGCGATGGCGTCGGCGATGTACGGGCGCACTGCTGCTGTTGTATGCGGAGAGACGCGCTGCCAGTCAAAGAGTGGCTGCACAAAGCCCTGTCGCCTGACGAGGTCCGTGATGGGCTGCTGAGCCAGTGCCAGGTATGCGTTCATCATGGCGTCCACAGCGAGCTGGCAGTGCTCCTCCACCACTGACAGGTAAACTTGACTATACTGCTGCTGCTTACTGTGCAGCATCGCGGCGATATCGACTGGTGTCGCGCACAGCTCCGGCAACTGGCGCACGATTACCTCGAAGAAACAGGGCGTCAGCAGGTGCTCTGTGAGAATAGGCGTTAATGTTGTGGCGAGGCAGAGCGTGTCGGCCATGCACTCGACGACGCACCGCTCGCGCTCAGCGGGGTGCAGGGTGACGTCTGTTGTGGCTGTGCGGCACTTCAGCTGTAGCATATCAACGAAGGCGAGCAGGAGGTGCGAGAGGAGGGCGAGCACCAGCTCCTCGTGGTCCTGCAGGCTCTCCATCACCAACTTTCTGTGGAACTGCGCGATGAGCTCGGAAATAGGGTCCGCGACGGTGTCGGCGCCATCCCCGAGAACGGCCGGTCCGGAGGATGCGGCCTTCCCACTGTACCGTGCCGCGCCGGAGGCATCATCGCCCAAACGCTGTCGCAGCACACGCCGACGACGCGCCGCAGCATCGCGCGCGCCGGCGCCACCGCCGCTTCTTCCGCTCGCCACCACGTCCTCGTCGGCGTCGTCGCGCAGGTTCTCCGACTTGAGGGCGAAGAGGTCCATACTATTGAAGACCTCCGTATCGCGCACAAAGAAGGGGACACAGCGGTCCATTGCAACCGACAAAACGTTGAGCAGCTTGTGGACCGCGTTGGAGGAGACCGACTCGCGACTGAGCCGGGCGCGGACGCGCGCGTCAAGTGACGTACCGGTGTGCCGCTGCAACAGCGGGAGCGCCGTCAAGTATGCCTTGCTCAGGACACCAATGCCGTGCAGGTAGCAACGTAGGGATGTGGAGCGTAGCAGCTCCAGCTCCTGCAGCAGGCGACCAACTTCCTCCACCTGCGTCCCCGTCGTGATTATGGCAGAACTGCTGGAGTCGCCAATGACGATCTTTAGCCGCAGCATTGTGTCACTGACGAGGTTCATCATGCGCATCCACTGGCCAAGGATGACTTCGTAGAGGATGGCCGCATGCAGCTCGATGCGCTCAGAACGGCCGTAGCGGTGCAGGTCACTCACTCGGTACAGTGCCAGGGTGCTCACAAAGCCATCCATGACGCTCCTGTTTATAAAGGCCAGGAAGAGGTTCTGAAGCGTGGCCGCTGCGTTGCTGATCATATGATGAACCGCCTCCACCGAGATGTCGCGCAGGCTCTTTGGGCGAGTGGGCTGCTGTGCCGCGCTGGTCTCGGACACGCCGGCTGCAGCAGGATGGAAAACGTGCGGTAACGTTGGCACGAAGCGTATGCGCGGCAGATGGTCGATGGACCCGGACGCCACGCCGGCGCCCCCTGCTCTCCCTCGCGCATCCCCTGCAGCCGCACCGCGGTTCGCTGTGCCCGTCACGGCGGGCTCGTCCTCGGAGACGTCGGCGTTGTCATCCATCTCCCCTGCGTGACTTAGCGAGCGTAAGTGCGTGCCAGTGAGGATGGTTGATGGTGAGGGCTGCAACCTCTTGCCGCCGCTGCCGCTGCCACTCGTCGCAGCGGCAGCGGTACCTGCCACTACCTGGGCCCCCGTGTTGCCCAAGAGCTGAGTCAAGATAGCGTGCAGCGGCGAGCCTGGCTCAGGGGCAAAGTCGAACACTCCAGAGTGCAGCGTCGTCGCGATGCCGCCCCAGTAGGAACCGATCACGTGCTCGAGCGTCCCAACACACTCGGCACACAACCGCAGGGCGAAGGTGTTGAGAGAACTTGACTGCGCCATCACGGCTGACTCGACATCAGCGCGCGTGAACAGCTGACTGAGCAGGGAAGAGCTGTGCATACGAATCTGCAGGCAACTGGACACAAGCGCCGCATCCATGTCCAAGGCGCCGACCCGAAACTCGGTACTGGTGGGGAAGGGCGACTCCGGCGTGTTGAAGGCGTCCAGCACCCTCGACACGTAGGCGTCAGGGATGATGCCAACAAACCTTCGATTTTCGTCCGTCGGATTACCGCCGCTGAGTGCCGTGGCACTGCCACTGGGTGCGAAACCCGAATCGTCACCGTCGCCGCTCGTCGGCGAGACCGCAGACGACTGGTGGCGCCCGGCGCCGCCACGCGCGTTCAGCCACGTAAAGGAGTTGTCCTGGCGAAAGGAATCGTTTGTGTTGCCGATGAAACCTCCGTCGCTGCCGATACTGGCGCCGACGAAGGGGCTCGATGACAACCCGCAGCCGCTTGCACCGTTCCCGCCCAGCACCTCTGCCATCGTGCCTTCCCCAACGTCCGCTGCATCGCACTGCCTGTGTCGAAGCGCCTGCTGCCGCTGTCGCTCCTTCAGGCCGCGCGCCGCGTCCGTCTGCGCCTTCCACAGCCACCCACTCGACTCCCGCAAAAGACTAGCAGCGCTAGAGTGGAAGAGATGCCTCTGCTGGCGCTGCACAATCGATATAAAAAACTGCGCGGGGTGCTGGTAGGCGGTTGTGCTGTGTCGCGGCGCAGTGACAGAGGGGGCCGAAGCTGGAACAGCCCCATCTGTGCCAGCTTCCGGCACGGTCCTGTTCGGCGAAAAGCTAAGCGAATTATCCCCGAGTTTACTCAGCGACGCGGTGGTGTGGAAGCTGGAATCCTCTAACCTCACGGCAGCAGCGGTGCTGCCACCCTTCAGCGTGACACCTTCAGCTGTTGTCCCACCACTGGACAGCTGCGTGCGCAGCTTGGTCAGAACTTGTTCATGTTGGTCTCCTTCGCCGAGTGCCTCTTGCAGCACAGCGCAGAAGTGGTGCAACTTCACCGAGGCGATGCTGGTGTCCATCATCATGGACAGCGTGTCCTCGATGAGGACGGTGTCCGCCGGGTTGGCGTAGATGAGCTCCTCGGCCAGCTGGCTACAGAGGTACAGAGAGGCGCGGAGGAGGGCCATGGAGAACTTGTAGGCAAACACGCTGTGACGAACAGCGCTCACGTTCTTTGACGAGCCCGCTGCTGCTCCCACTACAGCAGCTGCAGGACTGCCTTGCCCGCCAGGCGGGGAGTGGTTAACTCCTGTTGCAAGTGAGACCTGTACTGTCTTCGGCGGCTCCTCATCGTCTCCAGCTAGCATCGTACCGTCGATGAGGGAGTACGTCTCCTCGAGGTAGAGCATGGCGCGGCGCAGGTGCAGCACGGCCACCTCGTAGTTGGACACATGATTGACGTGCTGCCGCCATGCGTCGGCGTCCTTGAGGCGCACCAGCGGGGTGCCGCACCAGAAGTGGATCTCCTCTCCGCTGCCAAGTACGTACATGTCCGCGGCAGCGGTGCTGCCAGCGGGGGCCTCCAGGTTGCCGTGCGCCTTGGCAGTAGCAGCAGCAGCAGGGGAGCTGTCCTCGTCGCTGTCGCTCTCGTCTTCGTTGTCTTCCTCGACGCCGTCGTCATTGTAGTCGCCTGAGGCATCTCGCTTGACAGCTCGGCGAGACGCCTTCTTCGACTGGTCTTCTTGACTACTTGAGCCGAGATTCTCTCCAGTGTCCCCCTCGCGCGATGCACCGTCTTCGTCAACGTAGGAGCTGGAGGAGTTGCCCGCCGCCGTCTGTCGCCGCTGCGCTACTTTGGCGCCGCAACTGTTGTAGATTGCACCAGGGACACCGAGCACGCTGAAGAACTTGTCCAGCATGTCCTGACTCTTTCGACTCTCCTGCATCTCTAGAAAGGTATCTGTAATCGGCTGCACGAGCGAATCGCAGATGTTCAGCGCATTCTTGAAAGAGGTTGTGATGCCTTCGAGGGCCTCGCCGGTGAAGAGCTCCGCGTCAGAGTTGTACACAGCGTCCATGGCATCCTTAGAGTTGATAAACACACCGAGGTTGTCGCGAATGAGCTGCTTGAGAGCCTCCCCGGTTTCTGCCTCCGCAACCCCGACCTTGTCGATGAGCTGACCTTCGAACACCGAGTGTGAGACATTGGCCAAGGCGCGCTGGATGTACTTCTTTGGCTGAAAGGCGCGACTCGTGAGATCGAGCGGCGGTTGACGGTGATCGTCATTCTCCCCAAAGAGCTCATCCATGGCCGCTGTACGGGGACAAATGCACGAGAAAAACACCACAACAGTAGCCAATACAAAACATTGATTGCCTCACGACCCTCAAGGCAGAAAAATACTGACGAAGACAGAGGAGTTCCTGATGTGATCAAGCACAGCGCCCCCCTCCTCCTCCTCCCCGCCGTGCCGGTGTGCGTCTGTCTACTGTATGTATGACTGTGTGTGTGCGTGTGTGTGTGTGTGCGTACGTGCTCGTAACGATGAGAGGTGGACGATAAGTATGGTTGGAGGGAGGTGTGCGCTTGAGAATGACAGAGTTTTCCAGACGGATGCTGAGTGTGACCACAATGGTGGGCGCATGCGGTTTGTCTTCTTTACGGCGCCGTCCGGCCTATTGCACGTTCTCCCCAGAGAAGAAAGGGCTGCGACAGAGCTCCTCTTGTGCTCCTCACAGAACGATGTGCGTCTCTCTCGCCTTCGTGTGCGTGACTGTCTCCCTGGCTGCGTCGTCTTCCTCGCTCTTGAGCCCTTCGCTTGATGAAGGGTGAAAAGGGCGGTGGGGAGTCAACGGTGGTGAGGGAGGAGAGAGGGAGGGAGGGGGAGCGGCCACGTTCACAAAGCGCAAACGCATACGAACGACGGCTGAGGAGCCATGCGCGCCACGAGTCCGGACACGCGCACACACCGCTAACAGTACCGTGTGTGATTTGCGAGTCGATGGTTACATCGGGGCCGTGGACATCAGATGCCTCCGGTAGCCAAAATGGTTACAACCGCCATCCGAGAAGCCCCCAGCAGCGCCGCAGTGCAGGCTGTCGCCATGTGGTACACCTTGCCGTTGCGCATAGAGCGCATCGCGTCACCACGCAAGGGCGACCTGGTGCTCTAGCTGCTTCAGTGTGAAGAATTGCCGCAGCTCTCCAGCTTTGAGTTGGCCACCGACTCAGTGCTCGTACACATCGACTTGATACAGGTAGAAAAAGGCGTTGTTGTTGTGCAAGGACGACAACGATGTGTCGTCGTGGTAGTCGCCTACCGTTACCGTTGCTGCTGCTGTTGCTCGTATTGCGCGCCTCGTAACTGGCCGCCCCCCTCCCCCCAAGGCAGAGCCAATGCTGTATTGGGTGTCGCTGCTCACGCACACCGTCGGAAGTGCACCCGGTGAGGTGATTGCCTGCGAGAAAGGCGGGTTTCCAGGCTTGGCCACGCATCCTGCGGTTCGGAAATTGGGCCGGTTAGGTGTTATTCACGTGGGGTAAGAGATCCACCAGGAATGCCATACCGCTCCACGACGGCAGTAGTGTTCCAGTGAGTGAATTGCCACCTGGGCTGAGGTGCGTGAGCGGTGCCAGCGTAGGTCGTCTGGACAGGATGGGGCCAGTCAGCGAGTCGCTGGAGAGGCTAAGGTAGGCTGAGGCGCTCAGCGAGCTCCAGCTACCTGGTGAGGTGGAGATAAGCATGCTAACTAATGACGTCACCACTTGCACCGGGCCCACGTCCGCAGGTGAGTCAGCGAGCTGTCTGGCACCGTCGCATCGTGGCTCGGGGAGAGGAGCTCAGCCTTACCTACATCGGTGTATGTGACAACTAGCGACGTACAGCAGTCTGTCCCCGTCCAGTAGAAAGCAACGCATGTGAGGCTTGCTGCCTCTCAGTAAAGTTGTTGATGGTAGATGACCTGCACGCCAGCTACCAGAAACAGCGGCGCTGGAGTGGGGTGGGGTACGTGCGGAGACGCAGTTGTTCTGTGAGTTCGGCCAATCCAGCAAGCGCGCGCACGTTTGTGTTTGTGGAGATGAAATCAGTTCTGCGCTTGCTTGGCAGTGTTCTATCCGCGCTGACGAGAGAGAGAGAGAATGACAGTTGCCTAGCAGAGACGATGTGCAGAGAAGGATATGAGAAGGGGGAGGAGAAGGGTGAGTGAGCGAAAAGGGCGTGGCCGCGCTTACGTGAGTGCCGACTTCATACGTGAGAAAGAGCCCCAAGTACGGCGCCAGTGAACTTTGGAGACACTGGTGGCCAGTGGCGGAGCAGAATCGGCGCAACTCTGCCTCTTTCGTTCTCCCTAACGTCAACCTCAGCGCATGAATCGTTGGCTCCGGTGTTCGTGTGCGCCACGTTTTGTTTATCTTGTTCGCTCCGTTGAGGCAGGCAAAGAAGCACAGCGCGGAAGAAACGAAACACAATCACCAATACCCCCCCTCCCCTCCCCACACACCCGCGCCGGCACGCCGAAAATCGAGCCCGGAGAGAGCAGAACGCGAAGCAGTGCAGTGAGGGTGAGCGGGTGGGCTCTATCAACGACACTCAGAGGAAAAAGTAGCCTGGGCGAGCGAAGGGACTAAGGGAGAAGCATGCGATCGGTTTTTTGCGTTGCCCGAGTCCATGTGCACGCGCTTGTGTGTGTGTGTTTGTGCCGGGGTGGGGTGGGGAGGACGAGTCACACCGAGTCGTACCGCACAATGCACTCCTGTGCTGCCACCACCGTCGTCTTTGCGGCCCAGCACGCAGCGCAGAGAACCAGTCGACTGTGTACGCCACGAGCGCAGGGCAGCGTGATGAGGAAGAGAATAGAGAGGGGGCATCAGAGATTGGGGTGGGTAGAGAGATCGACGAGGCACATTTAACCACCAGCCGCAGGTTGCAGGAGCCAGAGAGACAAGGAAGCACAGGAAAGGATGACACAGATCAACAGGCACACGCCCCCCCTCCCCCACGCGACGCCCAACAGCGAAGAGCGGCACAGCGAAGGGGAAGGAAGCACCAACAACAAGCAGCTTCGTCAGCACCACGGGCGATACACTATTATAAGCCCGAGTGAAACCTACGAGCGATAGCACCAGCGCCGCCCCCATCACTCAACAACGATCCACCAGGACGACCGAGCAAGGCGATAAGCGGAGCCGCCGATCTGCGCGCGGGGGGGGGGCACCCAGACACCCAAAGAGGGGGGCCAACACGAGTAGAAACAATCAATAAGAAGACAGTCCCTATAGAGCACTCGATAGGTGAACGCTACTCACACAAACACCCCCCTCTCCGACACCTTCGCAGAGAGAGGGGGAGAGGATAGACCCGTAAGGTCATTCATTCTCCGTGCCTCTCTTGAATAGTGAGCCACGGTACTCACCACCACCACCACCACCCCTCCCCCTGGCTGTGGGGGAGGAGAGATAAGATCAGGTAAGCGGCAGGGAATGTACGAGACCTTACCGCCGATTGGGGTCTGTGCTACCGGCGAGTGCCTCGATTTCCGGCCGGCATGTGTGGCTCTACTACCTTACTGCACCAGGGCCGCGCTACACAGCGGTGTCTGCTGGCGAGCCTGCCGTAAGATTCACTTCGGTGAAAGAGGCATCTTGCACCACACACAACAACTCGGAACCCTTTGTGACCTGCTGGACAGAGGCGGCGCATTCGATGGCGGGCCGGGCCACCTGTTCTCGCACCAAATTTCGCATGCGCTTTTCGTAGAGCACCCTGTACCGGTCACGATAGTCCACGAGCAGTGCGCGACTCACGGCTTGGGTGTACAGCAGCGCCTCCTCGTGCGTGCGGTCGCGCGTATTCATGAGCTGGGCGCTGGAGAGAAACTGGTACTGACCCAGCACCACATCCACCGCGTCCAACACCGCGTCAATCAAGTTGGCCTCGAAGCTGAGCCGCAGGCACATGTTCAGATACTTGCGCTCTATGTACTCGCGTTCCTTCTGCGTCACGGCGTCGAGCATGCTGACCGCAAGGTGGTACTCGCTGCCAAGAGCGTCCAGCGCAGGACTGGACCGCAGCGTACGTTCGTAGTTCTCGAACGATTGCGCCACCCTCAGCTGCGCGTCCCTCGTGTGCGCCAGCGCAGCCAAGTACTTTTCGAAGGAGCGCGCCGACGCCTTGAGCGCCTGCTGGCGCCGGGCAAGTTGCTCACACACCCGAACCCAAGCACAGGCATCTGACTTGGCCGAGGGCGGAAGGTACGTCCAGTCGTACGTGAATGACGAGGACGACGTGGGCACCGGCACGCTGCCGCTGCCGTTGGGATGCGCATCGGCGATGCGACCGCCATTTGAGTGGTCGTCGTTCTTGGGGCTAAAGAAGAAGTTAGCCACGGACCGCACAAGGCTGCTAGACTTGGCGGCGATCTTGTTTGCGGTGTACTCGGTGAAGCTGCGGTGACGCTTACTGCACTCACGGAAGGGGTGTGTGGCGAGGCGGAGGTCGCGTAGGGCTGCCCGCATGCGTAGCAGCGTGCCGGTCTCGAAGGTGTCACGCGGGTCCAGGAAGAACGGCGCTATCCATTCAGAGAAGAAGATCACTTCCGGCATGTACGCGATTTCGTTGAGGAAGAACTGGAGGTTGTGGCGCTGCGCCACAAAGGCATCCGAGGCGCTAAAGTAAGTCTCGATATCGCTAACGCTGTTCTTGCGCGGCAGAGGGGACATTATGAGTGTTGGAAATTGGTACGTGAGAAGCTCCCGCAGATCGACCACCTCACTGTACCGCCGATCCACGCTTGCCGAGTTGCCGCGAGACCAGTCACTGCGCCGCACACCGACATCGATGCCGGAAAGATGCGGCGCGTTGGTCGGGACATCCGGCACGGTGAAGCTCGCGTCGTTCTCCGCGAGAATCTCTGTGGTGATCGGGAAGTACGTGATGGGGCGCACCATTTCGTTGCCTTTGAAGGCGGCGTCTATCCGGAACCGGGCGAGGAGGACGCGGCCGTGGGTGTGCGTGTGTGACGTGACGGAGGGCTCGCCCTCCGCTGCCGACGGAGCCGACAGCGAGGCGTGCGGGGTGGTAGAAGTGAAGGCTGAAGACGCTGTGTCGTGGCTGACGCTTGTGCAGGCAGCTTTCGACTGGGGCTGCGGTGGTGGTGGCGGTGTGGGGGTCTTCGTACGGGAGAGCGGCACCATCACGTCGCCGACGGACGCCTTTGAGGGCCCGATGACGGGCGGCTGAGGAGCCGGCGCGGCTGTTCGCTGGTATTCCTCTTCGAAAGGGTTGGCATGGTTGGACAGCATGATTGCACGGGTGACAGTCGGGGGGTGGAGGAAGGGGAGTCCGTTGGGCGTGCGTTGAGGAACGCTCACAGTGCTCGAAACTAAGCCAGCAAAAAAAAAACCCACGATCGATGTCCTGGTGATTGTGAGGAGGGTGAGGTAAAGCACAGAGAGGCGGCGGCGGAGGAGGAGAGAAGAACGAGAACGAGAAGGCAATGGGAACCAGTGAAACAACTAAGAGACACAGGCACGGCAACGGAGAGGGATTCGACAACGCACAGGAGATGCACTGGCCGCTTCTGTGTGTAGCTGAGCGTGCAGGAGTGTATAAAAGGGAGTGAGGAGTGAGCGGGTGAGTGCGAGTGATGAAGGAAAGAGAGAATGGGATCAAGGAGAGGCTAAGCGATCAAGGCACACACACACACACACACGGATTTCGAGATGCACGATGTACTTTGCCTGGGACGAGCGATGCTTCGTATATACGTGTGGGTATGTCTGCGCCTTCTTCTGGTCTCTGACACGCTGTGGATACTGTGATGGGCGCAGGGGAGGGAAAGGGAGTGCGCTGTGTGTGCGTGTGAGCGCAGCAGTGCCTTTCCCCCACAAAGGCGAACAGCAAAAGAGAATAAATGTGGGTCGGGTATCGGTGAAGGGAACGGGAATGGTGGGGAGGGCGGGGGGGAGGGCGATGACCTGCCGCAATGTGAGAGAGCGCTCCGGGTTGAGAGAGGGAGAGGATAGAGGAGGAAAGGGAAGGTCCACACATCGTCAGCATGGCCACTCGTACGCACCTCGAGCACAGGCAAAGAGGCTCCCTGGCTCAATAGGAAGACACGCCGCCTACAACTCTGCATACACTCAGCGCGCCATGGGGGGGGAGGGAGGCATATTTGAGCTTCATCGCCGCGTCGAGTGTTGTGGATTGGCTCATTGCAGCTCATCTGCCTGTCCATGCGTGAGGTAGAGGGAAGAGAGAGACACGCCACATCGGCGTGCTGCTTCCGCTTCTTCTTGTCGGCCTGCCTTTTATGAGCGCAGTGCCGTGCTTGGAATCCGCGCACTTCTCTCTTTTCCCGCGTTGGGCTGGGAGTAATACATCGTCGAAAGCACACGTAAATCATACCGGGAGAGGAGTACACCCCCCACCCCACCCCCCAAATCGGAGATGACCAGCGACTCCCCCTTCCGTTCTCTCCCGCAGGACCGTACTCAAAGCGCACCACACCGGAAGGGTGGGGTGGGGGTGGGGGTGGGGGATCAAACAGGAGAGTGACAGGAAAAAGAGTGCGTAGAGAGGAGCCCCTCTCAGAAACTTGGGTCGACGCACCTCTCGTAGCCTACGTGATCCCCCCGCTTCCGTGTGTGAGGGGGTCCACCGTGGACGCTGGTCTAGGGGCGGTATATGACTGCCTCTCTTCATAAGCGCGCCGCCTCACTTTGGGTAGTGGCTGAGCTCATGCTGGAGGGAGATGATGGTGGACTCCTGCTGTTTGATTCGCTCTGTTAACTCCTTGTGGCGGTCCGTCAGCTGCACTAAGCGGGTGCGGTAGTCGTAGATGACAGCCTTGCGCTTCTCGTAGTCCATCAATAGATCGCGCGAGCCGACCAGGGGCATGCGCTCCTTCATCCGTGTGTTGGCGCGCAGGTGCGCGTCGCGGCGTCGCTTTGACTTCGCTAGCTGATCACGCGCACCGCCGAGCTCCTCATCCGTGCTCGCGACATGCTGACGCAGCCCCGCGTTCTCCATTCGCACGCAGTCTAACTTCTCGCGCACGTGTGTGGCAATGTGAATGGTGTTGGTGACCTTGCTGCGCAGCTTCAGCACCTCCTCGGAGCGCTCCTCGATCTTCTCGTTGAGGGTTGTGTTCTCCACCTTGAGCTGCTCAAAGTCGATGAGGAACATGTGGTGGTTGGCGGCATTCGACTCTTCACCGTCCTGGCCGGTGGTGGCTGCTGTTGCGGCGGAGTTGGACGATGGCGATGCCGCGCCTCCTTTGGCCGCCCGACGCAGTCGCAGCAAGCGGTTCTTGAGTTGGAAGTAGCGCACACGAGAGGCTCGGATGGCGCTGCGCTGCGCCACCTCGCGTTCCACATACTGCGCTATCGCGTCAGTTGGAATTGGGCGGCTTGACCGCATGAAGCGCACGCTCGCTGCCAACTTTCGAATGCGCTGCTGAAAGTTCTGCTCCTGCAGGGCAACCTCCTCCATGATAGGCTCGTAGCGCTGCCGCTGCAGCTCGAGATCCTTCTTGAGAGCGGCGCTCCGTCCCGCCACACGCTGCCGCTCTTCGGCTACCTGGCGCACAAGGACCCAGTACGCCGCTTCCGCATCGGGTGTCGTGAGCTGCGTCACATCGTCCTCGCCGTTGCGGCGGCGCTGTTCCGCGTAGTGACGGGATAGTAGTTGCTGGTATGCCAGGTTCTTCTCGAGCAGCGCCTTGCGCTTCGCCAGGAGAGTGCGGTACTCCTCTACACACGCATGGCGCTTCTTCTCCAGTGTTTGCGATGTCTGCGCAAATTCATCAAAGCCACCGTTGGACAGCGGCGAGCGCGCATCATTCTCTTCGCTTCCGTCCTTCTCGTCGGTGCCGCCGAACGCACCAGGGGCGACGAGTAGCAATCCACTGCTGAACATGCTACGCCGCGCAGCATCCGGCACCACGCCGCGCAGCTCCTGGTGCTCGCGCCATCGCCGTTGAATCACAGATGCGGCGGCGTGCTGGCAAGCCTCCTCGCGCCGATGCTCCTCAGCATCCTCGTACATGATCGAATTGTCACGTATGTGTGCTTTATGTGTTGCTTCTGTGGCTGAGGGTTCTAAAGCGGATGACCCACAAGAGCGGGGCTGTTGCGATTGTCGAGGGAGTAGAAAAGGGGTGGCATTGCGTGGGCGTGTGCATGTGGGTGGACGAGGAGTGGAAAGGGGGAGGAGGTAGAAAATCCCAGCGTTAGAGTGGGGGACACGCCGATTGGGGACGTGCGTTTGTGGGCGCGTGTGGCATAGGACCAAGGGAGAGGCGTGCGCCAGTCGGCGAGAGTCGCATAGCGCGCCATGGTCAGTGGAGGAGCGAGCATTGGGTCCCAAGAAGAACCATGGATATCTGAGTACAAGAGACAATGGGCGGAGGGCGGGTGTGCAGCGGAGGCTCCGAGTTGTGCCTTTTCCCCACTTCCGACACACACACACACACACACACACACACACACACACACGTACCACCGCCACGCTATCGCAGATCTCCTCTTCACTCCTCAAGCCTCGCAAGCATGAAAAGGACTGCGGCTTCTCTACATTTTAAAGTGCCGGACAGCGGCTCCTTGGCCTCCCATTCCCCAGTGGGCAGCCGTAGGGACACACACACACACACACACACACAGAGAGACGAGGGGCACAACAGCGGAGAGGGAGAGGGCGGGGAGAGAGTGTGCAGAGTTGAAGAACACCCGGAAAAGGACACGCGAGAAGAGGATGAGAGAGGCACTTCGAAGCACATAACAGCCGGAGAGAGAAGGAGTGATAGGCTGACGCAGAGGCACGCCTTTACCGCGTAGGCAACCGGTAGTGTCGCGTCCTGAACGTGGAATAGCTCGCGTACTCTCTCTTGATTAGGCTCGTAGAGCAACATCCACACACCCACGTATGCACGAAGCGACACGGCAAACATCAGCAGCACCTCCCCTCCGCGACGGAAAGAAAGAGACGAAACGCCAAGCCGATGCAAGAGGAGTGGTAACACACGAAGCGAGCAAAGACAGAGGTGCAGGGTGTGCCGCGTTAGGCGCAAGGGCGCACACGCACACGCACCCCCACACCCACACGCATACACACACATAGACAACCATAGCTCTACACATGGCCTTCCATAGGCCCCGGCGGCGAAGAGGAGGAAGAAGAGATGTTCGTTCTTGACAGCATGCGCGAGCTGGACTCTGGTGCACTACTGGGGGCGTCGTCACCCGCCTCTTCTTCTGTGTGCTCCGGTAAAGAGCTCAGCGTTTCCTGTGACACCGCCCCCCTCGACGAGGCCGACGAGGCTGCAGCAGAGGCCGCAGAGGGAGGCGTGGCACAGCCGTCTCGCAGTGGTGATGATGCCACTTTTGGGAGAGGTGCTGGTGTCCCCATCCCTGGTGGCAACGGCGCAGGGATTGATTTGACTTCTTCGCCGGTTGTGAGGTCTGGCGAGGTCCACAGCAGCGCTGCCTGCCGTTGTGCTCGGCCCACGTCGCGCTTCTCTTTGGCCTCCCGTGCCAACTTTTTCTCCATCTTCTCGAGCTTCTCCAGCGAGTAGGACTTGATGGGCAGCAACTTTGGCTTGCACAACTGCAGTTGCATCTGTTTCATTTCGGAAATAACGAGGCCACGTTCAGGGAGGACGGCCATGGCCACCTCGTCCATGACATCATCAGAGGGCCTATGAGTGTCCATCTCCACAGGGAGAGGGGGGCTGCGCTTGCTGCCCTTGATAAAGCGGGGAAAGGTGTCTGTTAGTGTGAGTGCCTGAGCCGATGCTTTTCCTGTCGGCGCGCCTGAGATGGGGGGAGGCGGTTCACTACGTGCGCGTGTGCGACTATGACCTCGATAAGGGTGCTATGGCGACTGGGCCTCAGACTTGATCGTGAGAATCAAAGCAGAGGGGATGTTGGGATGATCAGGCCGCTGTGTGAAGCGGGGGCACCGGGGACAGGGGGATGACAGGAAAGGGGGTGATGGAAGAGGGTGGAGAGTGCATGGGTAGGAAAGGTGGCGGAGTGGCGCTTACGCACGGAGACTCACAGGCGGCATGGCGACATGCCCATCCACACCTTGTTTGCAGGTTCATCACTGGCACCGCTTGGGTAGGCTTATGCGTTTACGTCTTCAAGGCGGGGGAGATGGAGAGTGTGAGAGAGGAAGGTGAGCGGCCTCAGTGCTGCAACGCCAATACACAAGATTGCGGGCAGAAACACTGAAAAGCTTCTGCAAGTATGCCTGCGCTCAAGAATGCCGTCCTTCGGCTGTTTCGATGCGCATGTGCGTCTTTTCCCTCTTGCCACCTCCTTCCATCCCCTTCGTGTCCGATGGGCTTTACTCTTGAGCTTTCGGTGGCTGATGTCTACCCTCAAAGATCGGGCGTGCAGAGGGAGGGGGAGACGAATGGCGCCGTTGTCTGAACTGGCCTCGCAATCGAGGGAAAGAGGGAGGCATCCATTTCTTCACAAAACACTAAGCGCCCACGAACGTAACTAAAAACAACCGAAGACCGCATTAAGCGTGCGCGCAAGAACGAGGAGGGTCAGCGATCCGATTGTTAGATGACAGCGCTCTCGCGGGGAGACATGACGCGTGCGTGTGGCTATGCAGCACGATTGTGGGACACCACTCTAACACACACGCACACATATGGCACGTGCACTCCGTTGATTTTCAATCAAAAAAAAAGCCAATGCCACGGAGAACAAGAGAGCGAGCAAGCGAAAGCCTGATTCGATTCTTTGAAAGCCACACCCACCCTCCCTCCCTCCCTACAGACACGCACACCCACACTGCGCCGCTTTTCTCATTCGCTCTTTGTTCGATTGCTGAGCTCCTCTTTGTCCGGGTCACTGCAGCGCGTGCGTGGCGGCCCGTTCACTTTTTCAGCTTTTTTTCCTGCCTTTAATTTGCACTTCTTAAACCTCCGGCACGGACCCACGCAACCGACTGCCTGGCGCACGAGAGGGCACCAACCGCAGGCGCTCAGGAAAGGGGGAGAAGATGGCGTGCGTGCGTTGGTACAGAGTAGGAGGACGTGCGAGCGAGATGCTAATTCAGCCATCCCATCAAACGCGCCCGGACCCCCAGACATGTCTCATGCCACACACACACACACACACACAGCTTCTCCCCTTCTTACGGTGCGGTGAAGGGAGCCAGTGGCCACGACCGTCTTTTCCGTTCTAGAAGAGCGACATCTCACCGTCTATGCCCTCTGCTTCCTCCTCTTCAATCTCCACCTTTGGGCGAGGACCGTTTGACTCGAGTTCTTCACCAGCCAGCACGTGGCTTAGCTGCGCGCGGAAGTTAGACTGGTTAACAGTGTGAGCCTGCAGGAACTGCTGGCGCCACACGACCTTGCCGTCCTTGATCACGAAGGCCATGGGGCACGACATCACAGAGAGGTTTGATACAGCCGCGTAGTTCTTGCTGACCACCTTGCCCTCGTCGTAAACGATGTGGGGCGGAGACAGTCGCAGCTGCTTCTTCGTGTTCTCATCAATGATCTCCTTCCCCAGATACTTCTCCGTCTTGGCGATGTCGGCATCAGTGCTGATGCCGACGAACACCACCTTGTCCCCCATTTCTTCTGATAGCACCGTGAACTCGTCATTGCACACGTCAGCACCGCGGTAGAAAGTGTTGAAGAAGTACAGCACGTACACCTTGTCCAGCTCGATCGTGAGATTTCCGCCCTTGATGGGGTGTGTCGAGTCGACCTTCGGTGCCTCCTTGCCGAGCGAAGCGTCATCACTGTAGGTCTTCACGTCGATGTCTGTCATCTTCGGTTCTTAAGTGGATGTTAGGGAAGGAAAGGGGGGAAAGGTTGACACGAAAGCTTCGAAGTGGTCGAGAGAGAAAACAACTTCTAAAGCGGTGTGATGAGTGCGCGTATGTGCTCCAAGATGGATAGAAAGAGTACGAGAGAGCGTGCGGGGGCGGGCAAGTATTTCAGTTGAGATAGCGATGGTCTGAGGGGGAGACACTGGGATGCCATACAACCCCCCCCCCCCCCCCCCCACACACACAGTCGTCCAGTTGGCAGACACGGCCATAATGCTCAAGCTTGTATGCGTGGTAGAGTAGGTCACTACTTCTCCAGCTGCTGAGCCCAGGTGACAGATGGGAAGCGATGCGGCAACTGCAAGCACAACCTTTTAGGAAGAGGGCAGGTGCTATTTCACCTCGAAGCTCTCTCCTCCCCCCCTCCATCTTACTCTTTCTGTCGCCACCTCCCTCTTCGGCGGCATGGTTGCTCAACTTCGGAAGTAGATCACTCCATGAGGGACATGAGCGTGGCACCCAGAGAGTTTGTGTACGTGCAAGCGGTGCCTTTTGTACGCACACACGCAAGCAGAGCCCTCGGAGAGAGGAGACTCGACACACACCAGGGAGGAAGAGAGACGTGAAAACGATGGAAGAAGAGGCCATTCGCCCCTCCCTCCCCCTCGCTCCACCAACATCGCCTCTGCTTGCATCCACCACGGATGTATCCACCAGTCCCCCCCCCCCCCCCTACTTACCCTTACACACTGTTGTGCCTCGTGGCGATGTGCCAGCAAGGTGTGAATGCCCAATGGCGAACAACTAGCATATCACATGCCGAGTGCACACCCAACGAGGTGAGCAGTGGGGCTGGCGGTGGGAGGAGGGAGCGAGAAAGAAGAGGAGAGGGCGTGATGGAGGAGGGGCGGGCCGACCACCACAGATGCCAAATTGATTAGGTTCGACGAAGACGACGTCAGCAGTACACCTGCACACACAAAATGACACATGAAAGACACGATAAACTTTGTCGAATGGGCTCCTATGCACGATATATATACATGTGTGTGTGTGTGGTGCAACTACTGAGTATCCCAGTCCTCGTGGCGCAGGTAGCGGTGCTCAAAGGTGTTTGCGGAGATACTTTGCGTCCAGCCTCTCCCCAGCTCTCTTCGTCAACTCCTCCGTTCCGTACAAGCAGCCCGCGCCCCAGATCTTCAGTTTCCCATAGAGCGGTTCCATTTCCCCAATGTGGGTGCGTGTCTTCACCGTGCTCTCATCTAGCTCCTTGATTGTTGCCAGCAGCTGCGTCGCAAACATGAAGCCGCAAGAAATAGGTCGGTAGGTGGCTGAGGTGCGCCTCGGAGCAGTGCATACCCTGCAGACAGCCGAGGTCGTCGCAGTCGTCCGTCTGCAGACCCATGCAAGTCATAGCCTTCTCGTTCCATGCCTGTGGCATATCCTCCACCCTGAGTCAGTCTTCCACCACGTTGCACTCAATTTCGTAGCGCAGCAGGATGTGCCACGAGCAGCTCCCCTCGTCCTCCTTCACACGGTTGTAGCCGCACGCTACCCATTGGTTGGTCTTGCACGCTTTGTCGACCGTGAGGGCCGGTTGGTCGCTGAAGGAGTCGCGAAGAGCGGGAGTCAGATACTCTACCAAGTGCGACTGACTCTCATGGATCGTCATGGAGTGTGCCTCACATACCGGCTGCCCAAGCAGCTCGCGCGAGCCGCAGTTCTGCCTGTACTGGGTATGCCCTATCTCGTGGATCGTCGCCAGCAGACACCCGATACGGCTGTCTGGCAACCAGCAGTACTTCATCTGCGAGGCCTCCATCACCATCCCGCCAAACGGGTGCGGCAACTCGTCGTAGCGACCCACATCCCAGACGTACTTCCACAGGGCTCTCATCAGCTGCTGACCGAACATAACTAGATTCTCCTCCGCGATCGGGATCGGCAGCTCAACGGGGCGCGTATCCATGTCCCTTCGGTTCACCAGCACGTCCTTGTACAGCGCTGTCAGCTGTGTCTTGCGCGGCAGAAGCTCTTACAGCAGCTGCGACGCGAGCTCGTGCAGGCCCGACATTTCGCGGAGGCTCGCGGGGTTCACCTCGGCGAGGTGGTCCTTTACAAGCAGCGCCTCTTTCAACAGGAGTGCAGCGCGCGATGCTGTGTACAGATGGCGCACGTATAGCTCCCGCTCTACAAGCGCGTTCGCACGGGTCATCGCACCCTTCACAGGGATCCATTGTATGTTGCATTGACTCAGGGCAATCAGGCACTGCAGGGTGTGCAGCTTCAGATATACTGCTGCTTCATTCCTTCATACACCTGCATGGCGCCGCTGAGGGGTAGGAAAAGGGGTCAGGTGGCTAGTGAGAAATAAGGCGACTGAGGTGTTGAGTAAGCGCAGTGAGTCGACTTCTTGAGCCAGCGTGAGCGCAGGATGTGTGCAGGCCCCTGCGTGGAGCATCACAGCAGGCCGAGGGAAATCCAAGGGGAGACCGACACAGGAGAGAAGTAGAGGAGGAGAATGGGCGAAGTGCGTTGTGGAGCTGCGGAGAAAGGGCAAACTGGGTGGCACGGCAGTCCACTGACGACGTTCCGGTGGCGGAGTGTTTGCACCGGTCGGCTCGCGGTGGACAAGTTGTGCCAGCCCTCCCTCCACCCTTCCAAAATCCATGCAACCCCTTATCCGCAGATTGGGGACTGAGAAGGACGTGGTGCGGCGTGCAGGACCGCCGTCGCATACATGCGCATTCATACGTGCGCACATGGGGCGATTTGTTCGTGCGGGTGTGTCTGCTGGGACGCGTAGCCGGAAAAGCGAGAGGGGCGCACAGAGACGCCGGCGACATGCGTGCACTGCGAAGCCAAAGCGAGGAGGGAAACACAACCAAAGAGGAGAGAACACTGCCCTGAGAAAACGACAGCCAAATGATGCTGAAGGGACTCAGAGGGAGGAGGAGCGGCTGCGGCGGTGGGGGAGAGCCAATACGAGTTAAGAGAGAAAAGCGTATATTCTGAGCACATACACACGGACGCGCACAGACGCCGCATCGCTGTGACAGCGTCGTATCGCGCGTATGGAATCGAGAGAGGGGAGGAGGAAAGAGAAGGATGATGATGCGAGAGGATCAGTGGCGCTACCTGTGTAGCACGTACGCGTGAGTGAGTGGGACGGGTGAAGAGCCCACGGCTGACGATGAACGCAGATTCCATTCACACCGCGGAGGGTGTCTATCAGGTAGTGGGATAACGTGCACCTTCCGCTGAGAGCAGGAGCACTTCGCTGCGCAATGCTTCATCTGATCAAAGCGACTACAACGCCTCTGACGCTTCTGGCAATGAGCTGGCCTGGCAGTGCTCGGCACTCTCAGGGGCAGCGCAGTGCTGCGGGCGCCGTGGTGCGTCTTTCCACAAAGAAGGCGCATTTGGGCACCGCTGCACTTCCCGCTGCACCGCCGCGGTGGAGCGACGGAGTTCGCGCACCAGTGTGTTGCCGCGCAGAAAAGCTGCATCCACAGCTACCGTGGTCCTGAGGCGCGTAACGGTATATCCCAGCCGCAGCGGTTCTTCTGGCTGGCCGTCCGCTGCTAGAGCGCCGGGGTGTACAGCAGCTGCCCTGTTGCACCTCTCCGCGCACTCAGCAGAGTCTCGCAACAGTCGAATGAGGGCGGCATACTCGGTAAAGGCCGATGACGTTAGCGGTATCCTGCCAAACTTGCTCTGCATGCGGGCCACTATGTCGCTCACACACTGCGGCAGCCAGTGAGCATCGCTGCCGCCCTGCGTAAGCTGAAAGCGTACGCGGCAGACATGCACCGCCGCCGCCATCAGCTCGCAGCGGTACGATGTGTTTGTGCAAAGGTACGCCGCCAGCTCAGCGAGGGAGAGGGCGCATGTCAGCAGCGTCTCTGCTAGCGCGACTTGCGCCAGTCCAGGTACTTCGCCGCGCTCGCGGATGCTGAAGATTGCCTCGAGGATCCAACTGGCCGTCTGGACGGCCTCCTCAACAAGAACCTCCATCGCCCACGGTGACTGCAGCTGCTCCTTCGACACAGCCCCACAGGCGCGCGCCAGGGCCACGTGCCGCAGACTGCGCAGACGCAGTGAGGCCAGCAGAAGTGCCAGCCAGTCTCGGGGGAAGTCTGGCAAGACGGCGCCGGCGTCATCTGCCGCCACAGCAGCCCTGAGCACCGAGTCTGCAACATAGATAACTTTGCAAGCCAGCTGATATGCGCAGCCAAGACGACTGTGAGTCAGCCGAAGAAGAAAGCGGTGGTTGTTGCGCCTCTCTGTGCACGCGGCATACACGTCTTCTTCCAGCGTTGCGCACTGATGCTCCAGCAGGCTAAGCGCCCACGTGGCGACGCCCTTGTCTGCACTGTTGGGTGTGGCAGCACTGTCAGCTCCAAAGGCGGCCCGGCACGATCGCAGCTCCTCACGCACCTGCTGAAGCGCTTCCCGCGGCGTCACGCCCGCCGAGCGCTGCAGCAGCTCTTGACAGCGAAGACCCCAGCGCTCTTGTTGTTTTACAAAGGCGGCAAGCGACCACATTGCCGGAGACGACGGGGGTTTGAGGGGTGGCGTCGACAGGGTCTGCGCGGCAAGATCGAAGTCAACTGCCAGGCTGCGCAGCCTCGCCTCGCCTGCGGGCTGTACGGGCGAGGCATGCGCTCTTGTGGTCGCGTGCGGCTGCGAGGCGCTGCGGCTTGGGGCTGACATCTCCCCCTGCCGTGGCGCCTTAATCGGCGTGGGAGGCGATGCAGCCCCGGTGGCAGAGCTGCGCTGCAATGGGGTGTGCCAGTCGAGCCCAGCCGTCTCAGGCGTCAGTGGAACTGCCTGCATGTAGAGGGTAGAGGTCTGGTAGTGCCCAAACAGCACCTCGACGTCGGTGCACAGGAAGTACCGCGTCTCCAGCCGAGAGGATAGCGAGGGCGTGATAGGGACCCAGACGCCGGCTTTGACGTCCTGGCCAAGCACCTGCACGTTCCAACCGATGTGGGAAGGTGGCCGCGCCGGGTGAGGCAGCACCAGCGTCGTCACCACATCGTTCCATGTCACTCCAGACTCAACAACGCAGAACGGCAACCTGCAGGTCGCGGCGGCGGCGAGGTGCAGAGAAAGGACGCGGTCGTTGGCGACTGGAATTCGGCGCACCGTGAAGACACACACTGTTGGTGCCTCTGCTGCTTCAGAAGTGGATGTCATCACCTGGTAGGCAAACCCGCCTGCTGTGTTGAACAGCACTGCCCGGGGCACAGGCGGGGTCAGTGTGCGGGAAGATAAAGTCAATGGCCACGGCGCATCTGGGTGCTTCTTGGACTGCTGCGCAGGTCCAACTGCATGGTGCGTGGAAAGCTGCTGGAGCTGTGGCATGGGGAGCTGCGGAGGAGGGGATGGGGGAGTGTAGCGCAGACAGCGGCGGAGATTTCTCTGCGTGCGGATAATCCACGCAGACGGTAGGTTGTCGGATGGACTTGCGGCGGTTTGGGCAGGATGAAGGGGATGATTGCACTGCGCTGGTGGCCAGTGTTGTCCACCGCAGTAGCAACCTTAACTCTCACGAGGTCTGTCTTACAGTGCCACTCTTCCTCTTGGCCTTTTCTGTATGTTCGGTCGTTTTCGATTCTTTATTTCCCCCCTCTCTGTGCCTCTGTCGTGTGCGTGTGTATTTGACAAACGCCTGCAGCGACAGCACGTGGCAAATTCAATTTTCGAGCGCGGGGGGGGGGGGAATGTGCACACACGTGGCGCCTTGTCTGATTCTCCGTGTGTGTAGGGATGCGAGAGTGACGTCCACAAATCGCGTCTCGCTCTTCAAGAGGGGGGAGCGAAGAGAGAAAAAAGTGGCGAGAGACCTGTGGGAGTGTCTCTGAGTGGACCGAGAGAGCCCGTGTGTGCTGATCTCTGTCTGTGGACGTAGTGGGCGATGCTCGTCTGTGTGGGAGAAGCGCGTGTGCGTGTGTGTGTGCGCTTTTCTTCTCTCTTCTTCTTTTCCGTCCTCGGTCTCTGGAGGGTAGGCGCACCGTGGAAGCCGCGCTAGGAAATGGCTCGACACAGAGGAGAGAGGGGATGCGAGAGGGGGAGGGAGCGATTGCGCGTATGGACGAGCAGATAGTGAAAGCCAAGTTAGATCTAGCAGGGAAGGCGATCCACGTAGTCGGAGTCGGTGTGGATTCCATGCACTGTGAGTAGATGCGCCTTTCTCCCCTCTGCTTTGTTTTATGTCTGTGTGCTGCGTGTTCAGGGAGGGTAGGGAGAAACAGCGGTGAGGGGAGGGAAACAGAACAGTGCATCAGCATGATGGAGAGAGGAAGGGGGAAGAGAGACGTCCACCCAGTCTAGAAAGCACGACCTTGTGAAGTCGAAGGGTACTGAGAATCTCGTAGAGTTGAATCTGAGCGAGTATCGGAGGAAAATAGTTGAGGGCGACTTTCTGTTCACGTCTAGGAGGACGACGGCGCCGAGATCAACGTAAGGTGCAACTGCGCACGAAATTCCATGTAATACACGCGAACACGACTGCAGTTCATTCCCCCAACGCACTCCTTGACCGGTGTGTTCTTCGTCATGGGGGAGGTGGGAGGGGGGGCGCAGCTGGAGGCGCGGTGAGGCACCGTCTCCCTTCCAACCCAATTGCGCGCCTCCAAAACGGTGTTGGCATTTTCTTTGGCGCACAGAGTGCTCATTCTCTGTCGTAGAGCACAAGCGCAGACTCTCCACTCCGCCCGGCCTGTCACAGGCTCCCCATCCGTGTGGTGTGACGCAGCGCCATCCAGTACGTGGCTTCTCTCCACAGAGTGTGGGCACTGGAGCCTGGGCAGCCACGCGCTGAGGGGTGTTCCCCTCTCTGTCATCAAGGTATGCAGACGTGGGTAGGCGCCAAAACGCGTGAATATTCAGCTATCCGCGCATCGAAGAACGAGCGTGGAAAGAGCTTCTCCTCTTTGGACAAGCAAGTCTTGTAGCGGTAGAAGTTGTCTTGTGGTGTCATAGGTGGTCAGGGCGTTCCCTCAACATAGGTGGACAACTCATATACTCTCCCATGTCTTGTGTGCTGCTTCCTCTTTCACAGTAGTGGTCGTAAGCCCCATCGCCGTACACCGCTGCGACCTTCATGAGCTTCCCTCCCCTCTACTGCTTTTCGTTGTTTTCTCATCGCGCACGCGGAGAGTGAGCAGCGGTGAGTATTCCTGTTGCCATTTTGCGCTTCTGCGCGTCGGAGAACGACCCGCCCACCCTCCGCACCTCGTCACTTTCCGCGGCGTTTTCACGGCGAATATACGGCGATGCTCCCGTGCGTTAACGAAACGAGCAGAAAAGTAAAAATCGATGCGGCGGGTGACGCTGCCACCCCCGCTCTCGAAGGAGCACACCGAGCGTGCACACTCCACCCATGGAGAAAGAAAGCTGCATCATGTGCCTCGCCACCCCCGACTACAATGCGTAGCGGTCCACCAAAACAGCACTGCCTACACGACAAGCAGTGTCAGGTCTTCTGTGTGTGTGCAGCGAAGCGATTGAACTCATGAAGAACATCCCCGTCCATAAAGGCCCGCATGGGACCTCCATAGCTGTCGATGCCCGCCATCATAGTTGTGATTGGCTGACCGGCAGCCACACGCCAGTGCGCACCCCCGCATCACGACGTTCAACCTTGCATAGTCGAAAAAATCCCTACGGACAACAAGCCTCCTTGAGTACCTCTGGTAGCGGAGCAGCGTTGCAGAATGTGGAACGCTTTCTCTTGAGACCACTCCAGTCGCCGTGGAGGACAGGGGGTGGGCCAGTGGCAGTGATGGTGGTCGGAGGGGGGAGTGGCGTGCAATGCCCCACCTGTGAGAAAAGCGGGACAGGGAGTTGCTGGTTTGTTCACTGTCCCGAGTGTTGTGCAAGCACGGATCAGCAGGAAACGGCGATTCACGACAAGTCGCGGTCCCGATGTTCACTTTTTCTCTTTCGCTTTCTTCTCTGCTTACCGCAAGGCCTAATTAAAGGCGGCGAGCACATGCGCAGTGGTCTCCGGCAGTTCAGATGATGATGCATAGGCGCTGGCCACAAAGCGGCGTAAACTGATATGCTGCGGAGCAAGATGAACACCGACACGGACATACGCACCCGCTGCAGCAGCTTCAAGCATCGGCCACGCCGTTGTGCAGGTCATAAAAGAGTGCAAGTGAGCAAACAGTTGCCCTCCTCATTCGGCTCAAGTTTATCAACGCAGAACGACGGAGTTCTTAAGCAGGTAGTCGATGAGTAGCTGTGGAAACACCACCCGGAAGACTGAGAGTGGCATCGAGGCGATACGACCGTGCACAGGGAAGAGCTCAGTGGTGGGTGTGGCAGGGTCGCCAACGGTGGCAGGCACTTCCTCAGGAATGATGTACCGCACGACCATCTGCTCCACATGAGGCTTCACAAGCTCTTGAGCAGCACTACTGAAGAGTGGAGACTCGAGCTGCACGCTTAGTCGCAGTTGCTCTACGTCCTTTTCCCCTACAAGAGGGTCCAGGGCCACAGGCAGTCCAAACACTGCGCCGCTGTGCGTCATGAGCGGAGGCGCGATGCTGATGATGCGCAGGTGTGATGAGCGTTTCGCTTCCAGCGTCAACGCGCATCGCGTTGCCGAGTCGCACGCGTGAAGGCGAAAGTTCGGGTAAAAAGGAGTGATCGACTGCGCCCTTTCGATGCTGTGGAGGAGACTCTGCCCGTGCGCGTCACGCCAGCGCTTCTCGATCTCGAGAGCTGGTGCGGTGTGAAGGGCGGCGGCGGTGCTGGCAGTCGTGGGTTTACGCTTCTTCTGGTGGCCGCCGGTGCGGTTCAGTATCGTCGACGCCTCCTCCGCCAAGACCACCTCGCCCAGCATGAGAATTGTTCCTTCTTCCTCCGCGTGCGTGGCGGCGCACGCGACACCTCTGTGACTGCAACGGCGTGGAGGACGAAGGAGAATCCCGCTAAGTACTTCCACCTGCCCCAAGTCCTTGACGGCAGCTGGAGAGACGGATCGACTGCGTTTGCGCAGCTCCGTCGTGGCCCCAACTAGCGACGGCTGCTCGTGTGCTCGTTTCGCTTCACATCTCCACTCTCTGTCGCGCCAACGTTCGAGCTCCTCATCAGTGGAGTCCATACACCGCTGGTCTACTACCTGCACTGCCTCCGCGTAGCTTTCCGTCAGCTGCTGACGCTTCTCCCACGTGATTTCGCCGGCAAATCCTTCCCACCTCACGGCGTACTCTATGGTGCCGTCCTCCTCGTTAATGCGGCGATCAGAGATTTCCGCCGCGGTGTAGTACGTCATGCCTGCAAAGACGTGTGGTTGCTCGTCTGTGTGAGCCAGCGCTGTAGTTCTCTCCTGTGTTGCTTTCTCAGCCCTTTTTTCTCTCTCTTTCTCTCTGTATGTGCGCAAAAATCCAAGCACAGTCCTTTGCGCGTGCGTGTGTGCGTGCGTCTATCGGTCTATGCACACCTTCGCTGCATGGGCGGGTCCGCTACGCGCAAGAGGCAAGTAGGAAGAGAAGAGGGGGAGGGGGAGGAGGGCGGGGACGGTGTGTCGGACGCATTGCTCTTCGTCCCTGCAACCATATAGGAGCGAAAGGAGCAGCTGTGGGAGGTAGCCGGCGCCGTGTCACTTTCTCCCTGCCCTCGTAAGCGACATCTGGCAGCTTCTCACATCATCCTTCATTACACTCGATCTACAGGATTGGACAGCGCAGGAGACGCGGGGCGGGTGTAGGTGGGGGTGGTGCTAATGAGGAAAAGCTGCAGCTTGGCTGCCTCCTACTGGTTACGGCTAGCTCTACTACATCATAGAGGAGACGATGGAGAGGGGGTTAGGGCAGACACAGAAACACCCCCCCCCCCACACACACACACTCAGCGAGCACGTGCGCCGACGATACTTGCCCGAGTATCCCCAGCAGAGAGACAGACATACCTGTCGTTTTCCCTTAGCCCAACACAGCGATAGACAGGCAGACATGCTCACCATCATACGCCCACACACGGCGAGGCAAAAAAAAAGGGAACACCAGCGCTGCCCTGCCGCCTTTAACGCAAGCAAACCAAAAAGAAGACGACGACGACGAGGAAGTGTGTAGGTGCTGTGCCTGCCATGCCACAGCTTCTGTGGGGTTGCACTGTTTAGAGGAGCTCCACCTTTGCCCCGAGTTTTTCATACAGCCCCTTGAGCTTCTCCGCGTCGTCCTTGGTCATATTGGTGGCCACGAGACCGGGGCACTTCTCCACCGCCTTCTTGGCATCTGCGATGCTGAGGTTGGTCACAGTGCGCAGCTCCTTGATGAGCTTGATTTTGATCTCCGGCGCATACTTTTCGAGCTTCACGTCGTACGTGAGCTTCTCGACCTTTTTTTTCTCTGCCTTGACCGCCTCAGCGGCCGGAGCATCGGCTGCCGGCGCTGCAGCCGCCGCGGCAGTGGGGGCCATCATTACCGCACCGCCACCGCCGCTGAGGCCGCGTAGCAGCGCCTTCTCGTAGAAGTCGTCGCTGTGACCCAGCTTCTTGAATATGAGGCGCTGCAGGTCAGACACTTCCCTCAACGTTAGCTGAGAGTAGGCAGCGGCCAAGTCGTCGAGCTTCGCGTTGCCGTCTGCAGGCTTGGCGGTGGAGTGGCGGCACGCCACCGCACTCCGGCTAGTAAGAACGCTTGCGAAGAGTGCCCTGCGCATTGTGAAGCCGACAGATGCGTGCTTGTGTGATGAGTGAAGGAAGGGAGGTGGCGTGCTGAGGGAGGGACGCGTGTGGATATGTGAGAGAGCAAGCAAGAGCGATGTGCCTTGTATGCTATTTTACTACGCCTACGCTGAGGATGGGCCCACTGGTGGGGAGAGGGAGCCGCTGTTACTTCTGCAGCTGCTACGAAAACTCCGAAGATACCATGACGGAGCAACGCAATGTATGTGGTGTTGGGGGAGGGGAGAGGGCAGGAGGGACGTGCAGGCGAGTGGATAAAGTATGGGAGAGAGAAGAGAGGAAGAGGCACGCAGGTGCATATGGGGTCCTGTGCAAGAAGATGCAGCAGCACTGCATTGCAAGTGCAGCCCACTCGAGAGACTCGTGTGAGAGAAGGGGAGGGGTTGGAAACGAAAGTGGGAGGAGGGCATGAGGTGTATCTGCACAGAGGGAACCCACCCACTGTCTCCGTATGGAGGTACCTGCTCACGTACTTCAGTCGCAGCGCATTCAGCTCAATCGCTTCTTTTCTTCGCCTTTCACCTATGCACAAGTGCGCTGGATGGACAGACCTCCTCCTCCTCGCCCTTTTCTTTGCGGTGGAGGTGCAGGGGATAGGCCGACGAGCAGCATAATTCGTGGCTGAGGAGAGAGAAGTGTGCCCCACGCACGTGTCGCATTCGGTTTTCGCTACGCTCCCTCACAAATTGGCGCCATAGCGGATCGCTACAACCGGAGAGGCTCACACACGCGCGCTGGTTTCTTCGCGGTGTCGTCAGCCCACTTCTTCGTCACTCCTCTAGCGGGTAGGCCATGCCTGCGTAATTCCAGCCTCTGCCTTCGATACCCCCTCCTCCCCCCAGACCCACTCCACGGGTAGCGCAGAAAGAAGCAAATGCAGCTTTGCCCCTACGTGTCCCCCTTCGCGTGTCCTCGCATCAACCGCTGGCTCGCGCGTTGGTCGCGCCAGGGCACGAATGTCGGCGCTGGCGGGGCGCCACGAAACTCTTCGTAGAGGCCTGGAGCCCAGCTGAGCAAGTGCGTGTAGAAGGTGTAGCTCGTCATATCCCGTTCCCTTTTAAGCCGCTTCGCATAGCAGCGCTCTACGACGTCCTCAGAGATGGTCAACTGATTTCCGCTCAGAAACTTCTGGTGCTGTAAGGCGCGTAGCACGTCTGCCTGGATCATAGCCGTTGCCTGCACCAGGTAGTCCATGGAGACGCAGTGGCCTTCCTCCATAGCCCGGGCAATGGCCATGGTGACGGAGTCAGCCCAGTAGCCCAGGTAGAGCTTCTCGCCCAAGTCGCTGAGGGGCTTCTCCGGCGTGCCAACTTTGCCCTCACGGCGCGAGAGCTCGTAGCTGAGCTCGATCAAGAATCGACCAATGCCGCGGCTCTGATACTGCGGTAGTACCAAGACGCACGACAGATTGTACGGCTCAGGGGTTTGCTTCTCCTTGCTGAAGTACCCCAGTACCTGCAGCCCGTGGGTCTCCACGGAGCACAACACGTAAAAGAGGAAAGGCGTCATGTCGTGGTCCAGAGCCTTGTGCTCAAGAAACAGCTTCGAGAGGAGAGCGAGGTGCTCGCAGAAGGTTGGCTCCAGTGAGCCGTCCAGCTCCAACACGACAAGACGCCGCACTGGGTCGCGGTAGATCTCGTTGCCAGGGGGATGCCTCAGGCAGTCTTGCTGAAGGTGCCGTACTACCGCCTCGTTGTCAACAGAAGGCCGCAGGCAGTAGGGGCATATGTGCAGAGAGAAAGAGCGCGTGGCGGTTGGCCACTGTTGCGTACCGGCACCGCCTCTTCTGCTTGACCTACCGGTCTCTACACTGTTGTTCTCGCTGTCACCAACGCCAGCGATATCACTACTCACACCACTAGTGCTGCTCGAGAATGTGGTGGATTGCACCAGCTGCAGTTCGGTGCTTCCCGTGACGCACTGCGACGCCGCCTGCAGTCGCTGCTGCACCTCTGGACGGGCGAGGTGGTACGGGCTGAAGTACCATGCCTCCACCTCATACGGCCCCATGCAGATCGAGTAGATGTTCTTGGTGCGTGAGAAGAACGCGCTATCCCGCCGCGCGCGCATCGTTGACACTTTCACCAAGTGCGGGGCAGCACCGCCCCCTTTCGCGTTTGCCGAAACCTCAGTGGACGTACCAACCCCTTCACCCGTCAGCACTGTTATTTCTGCGCTCTGCTGCTCTGTCGCGTGACTCTGCCGCCGCGTCTTGATACCGCTTGGGGAGCACTGCTGATAGGTGCTGCCGTTTCCATGGTGCGCGCGGCCCTGGTGACGCTCCTTGATGTCGCTCGCTTGTAGCCATTGGTCCAGTCTGCTGTCCTGCTCTACGTAGCGGACGTAGTAGAGAAAGCCGCCGCGTGTGGCGTCCTCTGCGACCTCAAGCACAATCGCCGCGTGAAAGGTACCATTGAGGAGAGCGTACACCTTTTGTTTCTCCTCGTACGCAGGGACGGCGCTGGTCGACATGACTGGCGACGACAGGAGACTCCTCACCGACTGGTCCTCGCTTTGCCAGCACCTCTTCCCTGACTAGGCCTGTGCTCACTGTATGTATATACTTGCGTGCCTGTGCCCAGGCGTGGTAGCTTGTTCTAAGCCAGTAGTGGGCAGACGCACGTGCGGACTGTCCGCACGCACCCCCCACACAAAGAGAGATGTATACCCACCTATGCACCTACCAACGGGGTGGAGGCGATGCCGGCGAGGAGTGCATGAGCAGGAAAAGGCACGGGGAGATGTGACGAGGGATGTGAAGGGCCGGAGGAGGAGGTGGCGGCCGTTGCATTCAGCCCAATGTCAGCACCATTACCAAACTCCAGGGAGACTGCCATTTTGCTCCCTTTGCGGCTACTCTCATTTCTCGCCCTTCACCTTTCCGAGCTGTGGAGACCACTGCGGCGCCACGTCCTCAGCTCAACTTCTCGCTTTCGGTCCTATGTACACGGCGAGCCACACATGTGAGCAGACATTAGGGGATACGCGCATAGGGAGGGGCATGCATGATGGAGCTGCGTGAGACGCTTGCATTGTGCCATTCAATCCTTTTCTTTTGTGAGTTTAGGTGAGTCGCATCTGCACCGGGACGAAGGCAAGGACGAGAATGGAAAACTAAAGATCCACAACCATCAAACAAACCAGCACAGTCAAAACACCAGCGCCCCCCTTTGTTTTCATCTTGTAGTTCTCTAGAGACTCAGCCATCCCCTTCCACATACGCCGTGCTGCAGCCGTGCCTCTCCTCTTCATCTGCTGCTTAAAGGTTGGTCGGCGTTATACTCTGCTCTGCGGAGTCGATGTGAAGCAGAACTGAGAAAGGAGAGGCGGCACTGGGACGATACAAGACTTCTGAACGCCACAACGCGTGTGAGAGAGGAGAGAGGAAAGGAGGGAGGGAGGGGGGGGGGGACAACAGGAGCACTGCCAGTTGGCCAGTCTTGTAAGCGTATTCAACTGTTGTCAGCAAAAGCACCGAAGCGAAACAGCTGCGGACACACCCACACACACACCCACACACAGACGATAAAAGGAGCAAAAGAAAAGACCAAAAAGATGCTGCACTGTGCGTGCGTATATACGATGGCCACACAACTGTGCCTCTCGCCCCTTTCCTCTCCTGAGATCAACACCGTCAACTTTTCCTCTGCGCGCTCTAACGAAGTCGTGGGATTCGCGCCTTGAAAGAACGACAGCCCATCAGAGGAAGCGCATGTGCCTCTTCACGCCTGGCGACGCTTACTAGCAGAGAGGAGAGGAAGGGGCTGAGCTTTGAGGAAGGTGGACCTCTGATATGACGAGCACCTTCCACCAAAAGACGAAGACATCAACAGCTGTTTCACGCAATTACGTCAACGAATGTGCATATCACCTTTTTGCATGCACGTGGGTGTGTGAGCGCGTATGTACATATATGAGTTTGTCGGCGTGCGATGGCCGGGTGATGGTTATAGAGCATACGCCCCACACTTAAGTGGTGTGCTCACATGCGCGTCCGCGTCGGGAGAGAAGAAATGAGGAAGCAAAAACGAAAAAGCAATTACACACACCCACACACACACACACACAGACCGGCTCAGCAACTTGAGCATTCGATTCGCTTTTAGCTTCCTTCATCCCCCCCGTAGATGCAAATTCTCAGGACGACGGCAGCGGGTGAACGGGGTAAAGGCGGCGTGGGGAGGGGGTAGGCGACGTCCTGGAGAACGCGTGTCCCATCGAACGACGCAAGAGAGAGAGAGAGAGACAAAAAGAGCTTTACAAGGTTGCCATGCAGCACAGACGTGAGGAATCGACTGGTTCGCCTTTCCTTGCACCCCCGACTCGAACAGCCACGTACGGCCACACATGCACGACTGCCGCAAGGGGTGCGATGGGAGATAAACGAAGAGGCCGACATCGTGGTGTTTGTATCGTCTTCAACGCGACGGGTGCATAAAACTACACTGGGTGCTTGATAATGCCATTCATCACTTCTAAGAAGCGATTGTTATCAACACGGGTGATGAGCTCGCAGTTGCGCCACCGCCCTCGCTTCGCCATCGACTGCTCGGTGCCGTACCAGTCCAGGCAGGTTTGACCACGCGTCTCACGTCCGTGCAGCTCTACGGTGCAATGGGTGAGGAAGCGATCCAGAATGCTGTCAGGGTACAGGGCGGCCACCATCGCCACCGCGTCAGGAATGACGCACGTGTTGTCTTGCGTCACCTCCGCGTCGCCGGCGTCCGCCTTAGTGCCGTCGGGAAGCGGGCGGGTGAAGGCCTCCAGCCGCTGGAACACCTTCTCAATAAACACCTGAAGCCTGTTCTGCTCCTTCGCCCCATCTTTCTGGCGGCCGAGCCACTCGTCAAAGAATGTCCACGTCATGCAGCACTCCACCGTTACTTCCCACGAAACGACACGAACGGGACGCATGTTGCGCTGATTGAAGACGACATACGCGGCCTCAGGGTCACAGTGGATGTTGAACTCCGCCGTCAAGCTCGAGTTGCCTTTCGCCTCGCTCGTACCACCCATGATTATGATGGCCGGCTCCGTCTCACTGCCCAGCACGTCAAACACGCCTGGTTCAAGTCGCATCGCCAGAGCAATATTGGTGAGGGGGCCCAGGCAGACGAGCTGATAGACGGTATCCTTCTCTGGCTTGGCCGTTCGCAGCAGCTCGGTGATGGCAAGGGCGGCGTGCGTCTTGGATTGCTCTGGCACCCGCGTGGACGGCGGAAAATCCGCGTCGCCAAAACCATCCTTGCCGAAGCCCCCCCACTGCACCGTCTCGGGATCCGACACGAGTGGCGTCTCCGCACCCTTGTAGAAGGGAATATCGCGCTCAAACACGCAGAGGAGCTTGCCCAGGTTCTCCATTCCTTGATCCGCGTTGACATTGCCCCAGACGACTGTCATAGCGATGACGTCGGTGTTGGGGTCCGCCAGAGCGGTCATGATGCCAATGGCATCGTCACCGCCGCAGTCCGTGTCAATAATGATCCTTCGACGAGGCATGCCACAAGAGAGAAAAATGGACTTTGGGTGCAAGCGGCGTGCAGGGGTGTAGGCGAGGGTACTGTCTTCGTGAAAGCGCCTCTGTATGTATGCGTGTATGGGTGTGCGTGTAGGCACGCGCACGCGGGTGTTTGTATGTGGGTCAGACTGATGGAGTGCTTGTACTAGGAGGGTTGAGAGAGAGAGGGGGGGGGCGGGGAGTGCACTGGACAGAAGGCCCCATAAGTGGTATCGACAAGAGTGTCTTCCGAAATGGCACAAGAGAAAAAAGGGAAGAGGGCGTTGGAGAGCGGCGCCTCTGGCTTGAAACGGTGCCCCCCACTAGCGGAGGGTATGTCTCGTCGGAGACCATTGTGGATGAATCGAAGCCACACGCAGCGTGGCAGTGGAGCGCACCAATGGAAGCTGGTCGACACAATTCGTCTAGAGAACTTTTTCATTGGCGTGTGGAGTGCACAGCTGAGGACATCAGTGCGCCGCAGTTGCCACTTACCAAACGCGCCTGCCCACTGACAAGACGTGTGCAATGCTAGCCACGCTATATCTACACCGCCAGATTTATTCTGTATCTCGGGCCCATCAATTCCTTGCTCTAATGCAACTTCCTACCGCGTGCCTGCACAGCTACACACGCCGAGGCATGCAGACATAAACACGCGCAGGCCCGCTCGCGCGGTGAGGGTAGGGGAGGGGCGCAAGGAGGAAGTGAGGCCTGTCTATGCAGTGCTAGAGATTTGCGGTGCGTGGTAATTAGGCCCCGAAAAGGTGTGCAACACCCACCCTCTTTCCGACCACCTCGCTGTTGGTGCGCCACACTGGTTGTCTTTGTGTGGGTGTGTGTATGCTCTATTACGCCTCCCCGCTGCGCAGAACAAAATACCTCACTTCGATGGAGGAAGGCCGTAGTAGCGGTAATGGCTATAGTGGCGCCGCGGATCGTACGTGCTCCCGTAGCGCCGCAGCAGATAGCTGCCGTTGTAGGAGGTAGGATGCTCACCACACCCCGCCCCACCCGCTGCGCGCTTCCGCCGCCCCTCCGGCGAGGAGATGCGACGGTTCTGTGGGCTGCAGCCGCGGCGAGTGGCTGCGATTTGCTCCATCAGCAGTTCGTAAGCGCTCTTGCGGAACATCGGCACTGCAGCGGGGGAGGCAACCGTCACTGGTGCTGCCGGAAGCGCAGCCGGTGTCACCCGTTGCGCCACCTCAGCAAACGCACGTTCGGCTTTGCTGCCAGTCTGGTTGATGCGCTCGACCGCATCGGCAACAGCGTGGCGTCGCTCCTCCACCGAGGTGTTCCTTTGCCGCGCGTACGCGGTGGACTGAGTGACAGTGAAGGCCGTGCTCATCTGGTTCCGTAGAAGGCCCACGTCATGACGTCCCACATGCTGGAGGCTTTGGACGACGTTTACCATGAGGGTACCAACATCGTAGTCAGAAAGGATAAAGAGCCGACACACCTCATCTCGCACCCGCTCCTCCACCGCCAGGTAGCGGGTGGCCTCCATGTTCGGCACCGGTTCACGGGTTGTGGCTTCCAGAGTCCGCCAAGCCTCAACGGAGATGGGTTGCACAGGCGGTTGCGCTGCTGCCACCTGTACGGACGCAGGTGGGGCCACCACACTTGTTGGAGCAAGGGGTGCGGCTGTCGGAGGCAGTGGGTCCGCAGGAATCGCCGAGAGTGGTGGTGTCGGCACCGCTACATTGACGCCTGGCAGCTGTGGCAGAGGGGCGATGCTCGCTGGTGGAGGCAGAGCCAATGGCGCGAGCGGTGGCGGAGGAACGGCTGCCATGGGCGGAGGAGGTGGGAGTGGTACAGCTGCCATGGGGGGCGGCGGTGGAGCCGCGCTTGCTGACGGAGGCAGCGGTATCGCTGCTGGGGGCGGTAGTGGCACAGACATGAATGAAGGCACTGTGCAGAGGGCCCGAGGAGAGTGAGAGGGGATGCTGTCGTGAAGTTTACAACAGCGCTAGGGTGTGTGCGTAACAGTTCCGGTGGCGAATGGCTAATACCAACGGTGAACAGCAGAAGTCAGCACAACACACTCGCCCAACCACGAGAGAGGGGAAAGCGGATCAAAGAGAGGCGAGGTGAGAAGGGAGGGGATGGGATGTGTAAGCCAATGCTTGAGCGGTTCGTGGGGGATGTGCGTTTTTTGTCTCGAAGGTCCGGTGACCGCTGCTCCCGCACCGGTGCCGCTCTCAGAAGCACGACTCCAGCACTATGAAAATCAACACGCGGCATGGCGCCCCTCGCACAACAACAGATCCCTTACTCACGGAGGGTAGGGGGGGGGTGTTTGTCCAGTATGCATGCCTATTGACGTCACCACGTCGTGCCGTCGCTCACGCTTTCATGAGAACAGCGCAGAGGCGGGCTTAAGGGTAGAGGGGTACGCCGACACGGAACGAGCAAATGACATGCGACTTACTCCGCCTGTGGTCGAACTTGACTACAACGCACGCACGCATACATGCGAGAGAGAGAGAGAAAAACAGGATTGCATAGGGTCGGTGGAATGGTGGCGGTGGCCAGAGGGCGAACGTGCAGGGATTCAAGCGCAGGTAGTAGAATACAGACATACATGGCTGAAGTTCTCACGTTGGCCCTCCTCCTACGTCATACCTCGGAGGTTTCATGCGACTTGCCGCTCATCTCGCCAGAATCGTACGACTTTTTCGTTTTGGGGTTGTGCAGAATTTTGTACGCTTCGATGATGCGCTGCATGTGGCGCTTCTTATTCTCCGCCTCGGCCTCTGAGTGGAGATCCGGGTGATGCAGTCGCACCGCCTCACGGAACGCTTTCGTGACGTCCTTCGTAGTGGCAGAGACCTCCTTCCCCTTCAGTCCGAGCAGCTCGTAGTAGCCGCATGGGTCCACATCTGCCAAGTCGGTGCGGCGGCGGTTCTTTGGGTCGAAGTGGTTGCCACGGGCTCGGGCCTGGTCGCGTGCCGCCTCCTCCTTCACGCGCTGCTCAAAGGCGTCCCTTGCGCGTGCCTGACGACGCAGCTCCTCGCGGTACTCGTACTCATCTTTTTCTTCCTCCTCTGGTGTCCAGCGATAGCCTGCGCTGTCGGCGACGAGGTTCAGAACGCCGACAGACCTGAGCTGCGCCATTTCGTGTGCCTGTTTCCGCATGAAGTGCGCCTGCTGCACTGCCTGCAGCACAAAGCCAGAGGAGACGCCGGCCGCCAACGCAGCGGCGGTGGCCACGCCGGGCTCTACGAGGGGTGCGAGGCTCAGCAACGTACCAACAACCGCGGAAACGGCCAGTCCCAGTCGCTTTCGGCGCTGCACATGCAGCACCGGCCCTACCACCTTGCCAGTGGCACCGCAGATGAACGCCGGCACTGGCGTCGAGTGAGACACGGTGGTCACGGTCAGCTTGAGGAGTGGCAGGAATACAGGCCGAATGCTTGATGCTGCCATGTGCAGGTTCACCACGGTTACATTGCTCTTCAAAAAGGAGCCATGAAACTTGCGAAGTTCGCGGTCGATACGGTCCATCACGACGCGGCGGCTGACGCGCCGCTCCATTACAGAGAGGGCGGTTATAGTTGACATGGTGAAAGGGATAACAGTGGGCCGGTGTTCCATCTTCTCCACTTCATTCAGTAGCTCAAATCGCGAGAGCAGCATCGACGGCACGTGGGTGCCAGTGAGGCAGCGCTCCACCACTTTGAGAGGCTCCCGGTAGGACGCGGAGACTTGATTCATTGGCATGTATTCGCCAAAGGGGTAGTTGAACTGGTACCGGGGTCCCTCCAGCCACACAAAGCAGTGCGGCTGGGTGATGTTCGTACGATCGTGCTGGAGGATATCTGCCTTGAAGGTGCCAGCGGCAGCCGTCTCAGTGAGCCAGAAGGGCATGAGAAGGCGTTCCACACTGTGGATCTCGACCGCAGTCCCGTGGTGGCGGCACACGTTGTCGACCGCCTCGTTATCAGATATGTGGAAAGGAATTCCGTGCGCTTTCTTGTTGATGATCGTCTTGCTCTTCTCCAGTTTGTCAGCATTGATGGCGAAAGCAGCGACAGCCTTGTCTTCTGTGTGCTGCTGACCCCTGACGGGCTGCTCTTCGAACCACGACGAGAAACGACGCTGAGGTGACGCCAAAGAAGTGCAGCATGTGAGACCAGTCTGAGCCACGCCATTACGCCTGACACGCGCGATGGTGGAGGTTGACGCGTTCCACATGAGCAAGACGACAGGAGGCAGTGGGCAGAACAGCTCTTCCCTTGGCACCCACAGGCTAAGGGAAATACACAAGGAAGAAGGCTTGCGTCCGAGGACGGCGGCGCCGAAGCCACAGTTCTAATCCGGATTCATCTACGTGCACTTGTCAGGTGATGGGGCAGGCGTGAAGGTGAGAGGGGGGGGGGAGAGTGCAAACCGTTAGAAGAATAGCGAACAAAAAAGGAGACCAGAAGAAAATGAGGAAGTGGAATGGCAAAGACCCAAGGACAGCGGCACTGTCTGCTGTACTGCGCAGACCAAACAGACTCGCTCAAGAGCGTCACCGTGTGCGACGGAGGAGGAGGAGGCACAATTGCCTCTACTTTCCCCTTTTCATGCTTGTCGGCCAATAGAGGCGTGAAAGCGCCACCGACGAAGGGTGAAGGGAGGCGCGCTGGCGTGTGTGCAAGCGGAATCGCGCATCAGCACTGGCGCTCCGTGAGTGTCTTCGAGAAGAATGCGGGTAAAGGGGTGAGGGGAGAAGTGGCAGAGGTTTGATGTGTACATGGGTGAGGAGCGAGGAGGGGTCAAAGAACAACGAAGGAATCGAAGATGTACAAAAGGACGACTGGCAGGGGAGGGAGAGGGGCGAGTGGCGGCACGGGATAGACGGGAGTGTGCCCCTTTAGCAGCACACAGCAGAGTTGCGGCTACGTGCACAGATGCGCGTACAGGATGCCGGCAGATCTACTTGGCACAGTGGCGAGAAGGATGGTACAAGTGACACGCACCTCCGTTGCTGTACTTTCTCGCTCGTTCTCGCCCAGGTGTCTACCTCCAAGGCAGCACAACGCCGGTTCGAACAGCTAGGCGGCTGTGCCTGGTGATGGGCGTGCCTCATACGAGAAGTCCACGCTTCTGGGTCCCTCCAGCCTAATTGTCGGAACAATGCCCAACAGTAGCGTAGAATTAATGTGGCGCGCACTCAGCTGCTGCATCGTGTGAGCAAGGAAGCCGGCGAGGCGCCGTGGTTCTGGCACGAGCGGGTCGGGGCACCAGTGATACGCCAGCCCCGCGAGCGTCTCCACAAAGAGGTTAAACGAGAGTCCACCGCTCATGGCGCCCTTGCAAAGACGCTCCAGCGCAGAGACCAGTTTTCGCACTTGTGCGGCATTGATGAAGAAGCGCGGTCGCGTGGAATCAGCTAAGGCGTTGATCGGAGCGCTTCCCCGCCCACTGTTGTCGGAGAGGAATCGGCAGTCTTCGAGCATGGTGAGGAGTATTGTCATCGACATCTGCGAGGCGAAACGGCCGCCGCATTGACTGGCCAGCGACGCATCCCGCATATTGCGTGAGGACTCCTGCTTCTTCACGTAGAATAGGTACACGCGGAGCAGATCCTCGTTGAAAAAGCCCAAGACATGCTGCGCTTCCTGCGTGTGCAGCTCGCGCGCCACCGGAGACATCCCTCTCTCGAGCAGCTTCAGTCTCTCCAGGAGGCGGCGCGTGCCTTCGACGAGACCGTACTCACCCTTCTCCGATGCCACGGCCAGTCGCACGAGCAGCTCGGTAAACTGCGGTGGTGTTGAGCAGCGGATGTCCATTTCTTGGTAGGCGACCTGGCGCAGCTTCTGCAAATTCATCTCGCTCTGATTGCGTGCCATCGTCCTCAGGGCTGCGTCAAGCTGCGGCGTTACAACGTGGTCATACTGCGTCGCAATCCAGTCCATGGGCACATCCATCCCACCACCCAACATGCCGCTGCACTCGACAAAGCGCCAGAACGCCACTTCTGAAAGTGTCTTGGCGTTCTCTCCAGCGAAGAGAAAGAAGAGGCGTGACGTTGTGTCGACGTGCTCCTGCAGCAACTCCGGGAGCGTTTGCGTCACGATAAGATCCCATATCATCTCCTCAGAGTTGAGCTTCAGGGTTCCGCGCAGGTCATCCAACGCGCCAGCTGGCAGCTTCCAGAAAGCGCGCCTGCCAGCTTCACCGACAACCAGGATTGGCGTCCCCTGCAGCCGCTCGCCGCCGAGGTGCGCCTCCTGCGCTGCAATAGCGCCACTGGTCTTGACTAGTTCGTTTGCCGCTGCGAGTGACGTGCTGAAGCTTTCGCTGATGGCCTTCACTCGCTCGACATAGTCACCAATGTGCACTCTCACTACGGCCTCATCCAGCTGCTCGGTTGGAACGTCGGCGGCCTCCTCCACTGGTGATGAGTCCGTGCACCCAAGCAGTGCTGCTTGCATGTTACCCTCCCTAAAGGTGTCCAGCTCCGCAGTGGATCGCAATACAATCTGATCCCACTTACGCAGTAAGTGCTGCTGGTAGAGCTCGCTCAGGGAGCACACAAGCAGATCCTCACGCTCATTTAGGAGGTCCGATGGCATCAGCCTGTAGCGAAGGGCACAGTCCGCAGCGTAGCCACGAATGCGGCGCAGCCTGGACTCGACGTCCATCTTGTGGATCGAGAGCACCGAGGAAACCACCTCGGGGAACACGTGCTGAAGCAGGTAGAGATAGCGCTCGCCGTTTGAGAAGTCAGCCCCGAAGGCACGAATCGGCGGGAATGGAGCCTCACGTTCGCTAACTTGTGCTAGCACCTCATCGCACCACTTCCGCAGCAGCTGTAGCGCTGAGCTGGACAAGTTTTCCACGCTCGCCTCGGCGGCGGCATTCGCCACAAGCGACTGACCTTCGTTTTCCGAAGGTTCCTCACTGCCGTCACAACACTGAGGGGGCTGAGCTGATGGTGGCTTCTCCGACATAAAAGACTCGGCAGTCTGATTCGAGCGCAGCAACACGTGCGCCAGCGAATCGTACGTGCCCAACAGCTTCAGCAGCTGCGCCACGTTTCGCGTCAGCTTCTCGTTATATTCCCTCTCCTTGCGCACCTGCTCTGCCTTCAGCTCAGCCACCTGCCGCTGAAGGTCCTCGTTGATCTGCGACACTTGCTTCATCTCTTCTGTCGCCTCCTTCGCAGTTTGCACCAAGCGGTCGGCGCGGTAGCACTGCAGCTGAAACTGATTCTTTGCGTTTTCCAGCTGGAACGCAGCGTCGTGTAGTCGCTCTGTCAAGTAAGTGCTTCGCGATCGTTCCACAAGTAGCTTCCAGTGATAAAAGGCTGACTGAACACAGAGCCGTGACATCTCTTCTGCCCACTGCTTCGCTGTGTTGTCACCCATCATGCACAAAAGGTGCTGCTGACGCACACGGTGGCGCCAGCTGCGGAAGGCGACTTTAAGTTGTTGCCGCCTTTGGCGCTCAATAAGGCGGCACGTCATATTTCTGCGCTCGTCGTTCGCGTGGACCGCTGCCTCCAGCGACTTTTGGAGATGGATAGCAGATCTCTTGTCCGCCTGCACCTCATCCACAAACATGGAGTGTGTAAAGTACGGGTTGTCGCTGAGTGCATCTTGCTCGCGCACCTGCAGTTGCACGGCGGAAGGCGCGCTGCACAGCTTCTCTGGGTTGTACTCGCAATAGAGAGCCGGCAAAAGCAGTTCGAGAACCGTGTTAATGACGCTGTGACCGGCGTTCTTGGCCAGGAGTTTGAGGCCCCACGTCGCTGCCGCTGCCTTGATCGAAACCCCGGCCTCGGTGGAGTGGTGAACCTCCTTCAGCATCGTTTCCACAAACACAGCTGTAGATTGGTATAGGCTGCGCTGTATACTCAAGTGTCCAACAAACCGCGCGTAGTAGCTGCGGCGGATTCGCCTGTCCGTGGCGTCCTCGTCGCCTACGCGGCGCTGCATCTCGTGCAGTGCGTGCACTGTGTCGGAGGTGGAGTCCACATTGAAGTCGACGGACACCGTGCGCCTCGTCTCGTCACTGTTTGTAGGGACTGCCACCACTGGAAAGACACTTTGCTCTACTGCGGGCAGCTTCCGAATTGTCGAGAACTTCGTGGCACTTGGGGTGGTGGAAACTTTCGACGCTTGCCGTGACACGCTCATGGAGGGCATTCTTCTCCTTGGCCCAAGAGGTCCTGGCAGGGGCGGCGGCGGGGAGAAAAACAAAGTAAACATAGAAGAGTTTTGTTAACACCCACGCACACACAAACACAGCCGTCACATTGCGCGTAACGCCGCGCGCCGGTTCCAACAGAGAAATCCACGAGAGCGTGCCGCATGTACACGAAGGGAAAACGAAGGAAGTGGAGAGAAAAGATGGCGATGAGATGTGCAGTGTTGTAGAGGCAGACAGGGCTTGATAGCGGCGAGAAGGTGCTGCGACAACAACTCCACAAGGACTTCCGCTGCACTTCTGTGCCACCACCACTTCTCGTTCAACGGCGGCAGGGGGGAGGAAGTAACGCAATGCTCTTGAGCGGCTGGATGACCTGCCGGTGCAGTGAACATACAGACAGGCCTGCACTTCTGTGGCAGCTACAGCAGTCAAGAGCAAGCTGCGTATCAGTGGGAGAGGGAGAGGCTACTTTAGTGCGGATTTCAGAGTATGTTGGTCGGGAGCTCATGATGGAGGAAACGAGACCTTTTCAAGGGAGATGATGGCGGGGATGTGAAGGATTCGACGTGAGAGCGGCGGGAGTGAAGAGCGAAGCAAGCGATTCACTGCCTCTCTTCTCGTCGCTCCGAATTCGCTTACTCTTCCCTTGCCACCCCACTGCCCACCGAGAGACGCCACAAGTGCCAAAGAAGTCAGTCACCAGTATAGGCAGCAGAGAGAAAACAAAGAAGTAGCACACTCGACATACACTCATACTACACGTTCCTTGTGAGCTACTGTGAGCACAAGAGAGAGGGGGACCCAAACTGGAGAGCGGTAAAAGAGAAAGAGAGCTGAGGAGAGGCATATATACAGACGCATGCATATACATATATGTGCTTCGCGAGCGCAGAAAGTGAACCTTTTGCGCATCCTTGTGTGTGTGTGTGTGTGTGCGCGGGTGTAGCTGGTCGCTGTCATCGATGTCCCAGTTCGCTTGCCATGGGGTTTCGGGTTTCACAGGATACGTCACCACACGTGTATGGCTGTTGAGCGTTGTGCTGTGTTCGTGTGTGCCAGTGGTCTCCCTCCCTTCCTTTCCTTTTCTATTTACCTGCCCTCTTTGCAGAAGAAAACAGTCGACTACTTACATCAAGCGGGTGCTCGTACGCGGTCTGCCTCCCCTCCGCAGTCTTCCCTCGCCATCCATTGTCCATCTCGCCGGTAATAAGGCAGCCTCACGCACATTTGTAGCTAACAGCTCTTTCGATCTAGCTGGCACTCCAACATCCCCCCGAATGCACACGGCTGAGAACCTCGGGCAGGCGTAGCATATTTGCTCACTGTGACTGCTTGCTGCGCTCATATGCTTCAAAGCTAAGGTCAAGATCGAGACGCACCTTCGTGTGCCGCAGTCGCATCTCTCGCAGGCGAACGCACGCTTCATCAATCTGCCGCCGAATCGCATCACTGTCAGTGGCGACGGCATCAGTGGGGACGGATGGTGAGTGGAGGGCTGAGGCATCGAGAGCACTGTCACCGCCACCCTTGACGCTCATGGTGTGACTTTCAATCCCTAGAGGCGATTGAAGCGGCGGCGTATGCGAGGACACCGGCATCACGTCATAGACGCTGCTGAACAGGAATGGGTTCGAGTTGGGGGACGCCGTACGAGGTACAGTTGCTACCTTCTGCGGAGCGCTGGACGGCAGTCGCTGACGATTCGCACACTGCGTTCCCTCCTTCGTGGGTATCACCGGCACTGTGGCGGCGAGGTGAGCTTCATCCACGCCACTGAGACTCACCTCCGACTGCACTGCGGTGGAGCGCTGCGTGGAGCTGAAGATTTCAAAATCGTCCGCGATGTTCTTCCGCTTCAGCGCGTTCAGCGTAATTCTTGTACTTCGCAGTTGAGCAATGTTGGTGAAGACCGCAGCAGCGGTGATGTCCGAAGTAGCTGCGGTGGAGGCTGCTGGTACAGCGGCCCCTGGCTTCCGCTGCCGTCTGTGAGCTACGGTCGGTATGGCAGGGCCGAAGCGCGGCATATTGGTCTTTCCCCTGCGCCCATTCGAGGTTGAAGCTTTACCAGGTGGGACCTCGGCTGCTCCATCGCATTTTCGCACCGCACCATCGCGCAGCAGTGCCAGCGCCTTGTCCTTCATCACCGTTAGCCTAAGAAAGGCTTCGTTGGCGCTCGGGTTGGGGTTCTTGTCGGGATGGGTGCACACGGCCAGGCACTGAAATAACTTCTGCACGCTCTCCGCTGAGTCACGAAGCAGCACTTCTGGAGACACGATAGGATCCAGAAGCGCCTCGCAAATGTCACGGTGGCGATGTGGCAGCGGCACCCTTTGGGGGTTGAGAAGAACACGACAGATGCGTGCCATGCGACTGTACCTGGTTGGGTTCAGTTTTTCTAACGAGTTGTACAGGGACGAGGCGTTGGCGACATCGCCGTTGCTCAAGAAACTTCCTGCGAGTCGGTCCATCTATCCCTCTACTGTTGCAAACACACCCACACAGTGTGCTGCTCGAGTGCAGGGTGGCGCCACTCCCCCATGACAGTCCTGGAGGTGACAAGACAACAAGCGAAGCACAGAGAGAGGGCTCGCATAGGGGGAACCACAGGTGGGGAAGGGGGCAGTGAGGGAAAGGGCAGACGAGAACTGAAGAGGGTGATGGGAGTAAGAGGTGCGAGGGGGGAGAAGGGGTAACACTTGCTCAGCGTTTGCTGGAGGATGCTCACAGACAGTCAGAATCCAAGGCTCTCGGTGTCGTTGCATGAAGCTGTTAAGAGTAGGTCTGGGGTGGTTGGTGTCCCATCACCTGTTTGTGCCCTTTCTACCACGACATGTGCGCGCCGTTGCGCCTTTGTTTGACTTGGACGACAACGGCTACGTCGCTCAGCACGATTTACAACTGGAGATGTGAGGCAGCAACAGTGGCCCAAAGCGCGCAGAGACACACAAAAGAGAAAATGGGAATGGAAAAATTCGCTCACCGGGGTGCATGCGCATGCCATGCGACTGGAAGGGGAGCTCACATTCTCACACGAGAGAGGAAAAGGATGGGTGCATTTGCTTCACTCATCGCTGTGTCAGAACCATCGCCCTGTGCGGTCAAACTGCTTGCGAAGATCGGCGGCGTCTTGTGAGTCTTTGCCGTAGCGCGTACCATCTTTCTTGAGTACCCCTACAACGATGAACGGATGGGTGTTTGGGGTCTTCACACCGTCTCCCAGTCGCACCTCAAACACTGGGTACTCTATCAGCGTCTCCCAGTCGTACTCCTTGCCGGCACGCTGGCGGAACTCGCAGCGATACGTAATTTGTAGCCAGTCGTCCTGTGACATCTGCCCCATGTAGCATGTCACCAAATTGAACGAGTCCACCTCTATCTCGTATGTGCTCTTCGCCCCTTGCTGCTTCAACGACCGCCAGCTCTTCTTAGCAAAGTCCTCGTTCATGCGTCCCCTGATTTCTTTAAGGATTCGGTCTGCCTCTCCGTGCGTGGTGATGCGCTGCAGTGTTTTGAAGCAGTCCGGGCTCTTTTCATACGAGAGTGTCTTGAACTGGATGAACAGCTCCTTCAGCTGAGCAGGGTCGAAATCTGGGCGGCGGTCCATTAGCTTGCGCATTGTCACGAAACGCCGGAACGCTTTCTTCACTCCCGCGAAGGACGTGTAGCGTATGGGTGTTATGTCTGGGTCCATGATGCAGTCCATAGACGCAAATCGCATCTGCTTCATCCACTGCTCCTTGTCAAAGTCGTAGTCAGTTCGCTTCTGTGAGGCCGTCTGGCTATCAATTTCCCACCGCGTCTGCACGCTTCGATTCATGTTCATAAAGCACTGCTGAACACCAAGCAGTGGTGGCGCAGCCACTCCCGCCATCTGCGCTGCTCGCCGCACGGGCATTGCAAACTGACGAAGCATGGTGGCGTTTCGTGTCAAGTGGTACGTAAGTGTGTGTCGGTTACACCTATTGGCAGATGCGTGCGTGTGCGCGTGGAGGAGGCGAGAGAAGCCGAGGGAGGAGGGACAACTCCGCTCCTTTGGCAGAAGAGACATGGGGAGGAAAGAAAGCTGGAAAGAGTTGTAGCGGTGTGTGGAGTTGGTGGCTGTGGACATAGCAGCGAGTGAGTCACGGCAGTTGTCGCATACGCACTTTGTTGCTGCTATTTCCCTCAATCAGCGCAGTTGTCCACTTACATCATGGCCACAGGCGAGAAGGTGGAGGGGGACGCTAAAGTCTTTGGATTCAGCAGAGAGCCGTTCTGTAGTGTTGCTTTTCGTTGAACCGCTCCGCGCACAAGAACAAGTAAAGAGGATGAGCAAGCATAGAAAAGATAGAAATCAACGTGAAACCAAGCCAACGAGAAATGCGACCGAAATAGTTTTTTTGCGCACAGAGCGCTCATTCTCTGTCGTAGAGCACAAGCGCAGACTCTCCACTCCGCCCGGCCTGTCACAGGCTCCCCATCCGTGTGGTGTGACGCAGCGCCATCCAGTACGTGGCTTCTCCCCACAGAGTGTGGGCACTGGAGCCTGGGCAGCCACGCGCTGGGGGGTGTCCCCCCGCCATGTGGGGTTTTGACATCTGCTCAAATGGAAAACGAGAGAACATCAGGGGAAGGCGCTAGATAGGATGGCGCCAAGGGTGATCAGCCCCACTCCTTCTTGGGGAAGAAAACTAGCATTAGGTTAGTAGCAAAGCTAGCGCGACTTCGATTGCGCGAGGGGGCGCCACTCACGTACTCACGATGCAGCAATCCCATGCGGATCAGGCGGAGGTTGTGCAGCAGGTACCCGGTAGAAATGAAACTGAGAAGCACAGTGGTGGCGAGGCCGACGGTGGAGAAGATGCACCGCACAAAGTTTTTCTTCGGGGGCACAACGATGAGAAAATACGCGAGACACACGGCAATAAAGGCGCTGTATAGGGCGATGCTAAAGAGAAAGAGAAGCAAGTAGCGCTTATTGAGCTCACCGATGCAGCACCCCAAAAGGCGGCAGTGGTGATCAAACTGCGCAATGCAGTTATTACACCGCCTACAGTGACCTGCCTGTGAGGGACGGTGAATGTGACAAGTCATGCAGTACGGGAGCGTCGTGCAGTACTCCTTCGTGGCTGGACTGCTCAGCAGCGGGGGAATGTTGTTTTTGGGCAAAATCCCTGGATTTGTGAGTGATGTGCACAGGAGAAGTGTGGCACACACCACTGCCAGAAGCACAACAATGATGTCGGGTAACTGCGTCATCCACCGATTGGGCAGGAGGTTGGGGTCTGTGAAACGGAGCGAGCCCCAGAGAAGCGCAAAGAGTAGCGTTCCACCTGCCAGAGTGAGCAGAACGAGTATCCAGTGCGATGCCTCCGGTGACCACAGCAGCTTTCCCTTGCAGAACGGGTGCAGGTGACCATACGGCGGCATCTCCGCAGACCTCCCGACGGTGATCATGCCTGCTTCCTCATCTTCGGAAGAGACCACTTCGAAGTCGCTCATGAGGAGTGGAGATCTACGATGGTGGTGGGTACCCGCACGTTGATGGGAGTAGAATGCGCTATCCGAAGATAAAAACACACTAGGCGAATAGCATAATCGATTACGAGTACAGTGAGTGGCCTGAGAAGGACATTGATGCACGTCGTAGTGGGCGCGCGTACAAAGAGGAGCACGAGTGAGCACAGTAAAAGGGGGCTCTAAAGAGAAAGGAGACTCGATTGAGGGTGTGGCCGTCGAGAAAGGGGAAAAGAGGAGAGAAGGCGGGGATGGGATAACAAAAGACGCAATCGCGTTTTGCTAAAGAGCACAGTAACCCCCTGAGGGACCGCATTCAATGACAGGCCGTTATGATGGGAGAACAAGTCCGACGTTGCAGCAGAAGTGCTCCCGTGTTGCAGTCCTTTCTGTGGGATCGCGGAAAGATTTCCTTTTCTTTCTGTTGTGCATGTGCGTTAACTTTCGAGAGAGCGAGGAAGCTCTCCCTTGTCCAGGAATATGAGGAGGTGAGGGGGTGGGAAGCAACGGCGGGTAGTACCCGGCTTCCCACCTCTCCCCACATACGTACGTACGCACACTGGCGCGCATGCAACACGAGACGCTCAGGTACGCGGACATGCAAAGAGGCCAAGACACCATTGCTACCGAGGAGCACCAAAGACCGCTTCAATTCCTCTGAGTACGTCCCCTGCACCGATGCCATTCCACGAGTCTACTTCAACAACATCGACGTTTGACTGTGTACTCACTTCGTCCAGGAAGAAGCCCCGTACTTCCTCTGCCGTGACGGCGTTTACACTGGCGCATTTCTGCACGGCGATGAGCGTTGACCATCCTGCACAAGGTGCATGGCGGCCCTGCGTGAGATAACGGAACATTGTGGACGCCAACGGCAGCTGGTGGGGGGCCACACCATCGACCACATAGAGCAGAAGAAACGCTGTGGAACCGCCACCAATCTCCTTGGCCTTTCGAGACTCGATGAAGCTTTCCCACACGTTCACCAGCGATCCTCCCAGCTCTCGCACCTCGACTGTAACCTTCCCTTCGCCTGCGGGAGAACGGATAGTGAGCACCGTCACTTCCTGCCCCATCGTGGGCGTACACGAAGTCGGGACAGTGCGCACGACCCCCTGGCTGAGGTACTCTAGCTGGCGGACGAGGTCTGTTTTTCCACAGCTCTCCGTCCCCAAGACGTAGGTGACACTTGATAACATTGCTACCGCATGAGGGCAGGCGACGTGGTGCGCTATTCCCGTTCACACGCAAGCGAAGCAACACACACACACGCACACACGCAACAGGCGTCTCGCAACGTCCCTTTCTTCTCTTTCGTCTGCGGAATGTCACAGACGTGCGGAGGGGGGGGGCAGGAGCAACACGATCGACTGCCCTGCACCGCGCCTGCCTTTCTCCAAGATGCAAATTTCAGCGGGAGTCGTTAGATCAAATGCATCCAACCCACAGGGAGGAATGTAAGGGAAGGAGAGAGGGGGGAGATGGTGTGTGTGTGTGTGTGCTGGGAGCGGGTCAGTGAGGAAAGTGGTGTGGGCAAAGGGGGCACCGCAACCGGTATACAGGGTGAGGGTACAAAGGAACACAGTGGACAATTTCAGCAACACGTTAGGCTACTCAGACCCCTGATCCAGGGAAGAGATGAAGCGCACTGTCGAACGATCAACGCTACTCTACATTACGCAAGGGTGCCGATGAGGTTGCAGAGCAAAAAGGCGAAGTGGGGGACGTGCACACGTGCTACCCTAGAAGGCGTAGTGCAGAATTACAGAGAGTGCTTCAGACGCAACAGCTGATGCTTCTGCTCCCTTCGCCGGTCCACATCATTCGCTTCTTCTCGGGGGCGTGTTGCGGTGGTACGCAACACAGTAAGACGAGGGGACGGCACCCTACGCTGTTTAATTGTCGCGGGGACAGACGCGTGCACCGCCGTGCGCCGCGATCGCGGCACAACCGGTGCTGTCGCCTGTGTTGAGGCAAGCTTTTTTTTCGTTTTCCCTCGCTGCTGCAATGAGGCAGTGACGACGTCGGTTTTTGGAGCAAAAACGAAGACTGAAGGAGCAGCAGGGGCCTCTGTCAAGGGATGCGCAGGGGCAATTGGCGCTGGTGATGTACATATGACAAGCTTCCCTTCGTCGTCAAGGGAAAAGCACTCTGCAGTTGGGCGAAACTTGCTTGGGGCATCGTCGTCCCCTATCGCTAGCTGACCTTCTAGAAGAACGCCAAATTTCGCTTCGTTGGTAGTGTCAAGGTGCAGTGCCTGCAACTACAATGTCAGGCTGACCAGGAGTTCATTCTCCAGCAAGGCGAGGGTGTCGGTGTTGGAGCCTGGTGGAGACGTTGTCGACGCAGCTTCCGCGCAGCGGCGCTTAAAGTCCCTTACACGCTCGGCTGCAGCATTTTGCGCCTTGCTGAGGTCGCTGGCCCCAGTCCCATATCGGCCATTCACGTATTCTTGTGCACTGTCAAGCATGATCTTAATGTCGTCCGACGCGGGTTTGAGTTCCTCCATAAGTTCAAGTATTATTCCAGGAGACCCGTGCAACACAATAGAGTTGCTCTGCGAGACCACCGACTCCTCTAGCGCCATCTTCACAAAGCATTCGCAGAAGTAGCGAGATTGGCCCGTGCACAGGCGCTGGGGAGGTGTTTTCTTGTCCGAGTGCACGAACACCATCCCCGCTACCACGAGAATGCCCGTTCTAGGCGATCGTTTTGAGGCGACGATCGTGTCACCTGCCCAGTACACACGCGCCTGCAGAGCTTGAGCGACGGCAGTGATGGCAGCCTCGGAAACTCCAGCGAAGCAAGGGCATGTGCGTAGCGCGGATGCTAGCGCGAGGCGACTCGTGTCACTACCCAAGAGTTGCGTAGCTGCGTGCGCGCAGCGGAGCTGTATTGCAACGTCGCACATGGCAAGCAGCGCGTCGGTAGGGATGTACCACATTTCACAGTACGTAACCTCTTTTGCCCGCAGCTTTTGGTCGTAGTAGTCCGGAAGGCGGCACGGCACAAACGTCTCCAGACCGACAGCGGTCCACGCCTTCGACGTAATCGTTGAAGAGCACCCGCTGCTGTCTTCCATGAGTACTCTGCCACGGCTGAGAAAGAAGACTTAATCCGAGTTCGCCACATCGTGACAAAGGACATCGAATTGCAGAAACACAAGCGGCTTCAGCTGGAGACACAGTGCCCGCAGCGTTCTTAGCGGAAGGGCTTGTAGGACCGGATTTGCTGAGGTAAGGGAGTGCACGGACGGCATCTCTGCCAACTGCACCATTCCATGTTGAACAACGGTGCGTGCAACATCGATGACGTGGCTGTGCAGGAGGCTGGGTAAACACTGAACTTCCCGCGAAAAAAAAAAACGAAAAAGGAAAGCTCAGCATAACAGCGTCTGTCTGGCATCGCAACGACCGCTGCCTTTCACCACCAAGTAGCAGCCTCTCAGCATCGACAAGGTGACCCGCACGGTACACTGCCAGCGATTTCGCGATGCGTTCCTGGGTGGATGTGAGATAAGGCAGTGCTGCCTTGGGCGCACCCTCAAGACAACGAGAGAGCAGCACTGAAGGGCCAGTCGTCGGTGCGTTTAGTGACAGGTGTGGCAGCTCACCAGAGCACTCGCGTCGCTCACTCTTCGTCGGTAACTGAGTGACTTCACCGGAGAGCACCCAGTAAACACGCGCTGCTTGCGGTGGCTCACGCGCGAAACCAATGCACGTCCCTTTATGAACCACCATCATTCCCTGTAACAACAACTCCTTCAGTGCTGAGGCTGGCCACTTCGAAAAAAGCGGCAGTGCTTTAAGCGCGTCTATGCTGGGTGCATGATACCGCGACACCACATATGCCACATCAGCTTTTGCTCGGCGTCTCGAAATATACAGCAGAAGCACGGGGCACAGAAGCCTCTGCAGCACATGAAGGCTCTTAGTCTGCACCACCTCTGGCTTCATGACAGTAGTGAGCACGGGGCCTGAGTGGCCCTACCAAAAAAAGCCTTGCGCAGGGCTTCGAGAGCCCCGACACATCCTTACACGTGCGGGCACGATAGCTGTGTTGCATTCACAGGAAAGATGAGGGGAGGAAAGGGCAGATGTAGAGTATGGAGAGCCATTGGGATAGCTGGCAGCTGATCACCACTGCAATCTTCAGCTCAAGGAGGCTTTCCTCACAGAAAAATCCTCTGAACAGTTGTATGCAACACTTCCCTCGTCGTTGCAAACTTCATATCTCCGCTCATTCACGAGTAATTCCAACCCGAAAAAAGATGCGTTGTTCAGCAAATTGTCAAATCAGCGCGTTCGCCCTCTGAAAACCTCCGCTCAGAGAGGCGCTTTTAACCCGATGAACAACCTTAAAGTATCTATGATACTGCCGACGATCTCCACCGTCATAGAGGCACGCACACTCACGCGTACGCCAGCGACGGGATCATCAAGGCAGAGGGAAACAGAGAGAGGGGGAGGAAGAGGGGATATATATATATATTATATGTATGTATGGAGAAGGGGAGGAAGATTGTCAAACAGACAAACGAAAAGACCAGACGCAGCACACCAACCTACTACCTCCAAAGGAGAGACAAACGACGCACACAGACACGGCCAAAATGCCACACACGCACACACACGCACACGATATGCTATTAAAACGGGGATCGGGGGAATTGCCGTTCATGGGACCCTACGCGCACCGTAGCAGCTGCCCAACGGCTCATCAAGAAAGGAAAAAAAGGAGCAGTCAACAGGAGAAGGTAAGTTGGTAGCGCAGAGCAGATAGTAAAGCAGAATGAAGCGACGCACAATACGGGAGAGGAGTTCGACAACGGCCACAGAGGGTGAGCACACCCCACAAAAGCAGAAAAGGAAAAGACAAAGCGGGGGGCACACCGTTGCTCACGTCAATCACCACCACACACACCTCCACACCTCCCCCAGGTCCTTTATTCTCCCTTACTACGTCATATGCGTACAGCTTGCGGCAGCAGCCTTTCGGAAAGGCCGGCTGGCACGCGCGAGAATGAGTGCACTGTGTGACTATTCTCTTGAACAGACACATGCGCACACACAAAGGGTACAAACACCAAAAAAGATTAGAAGGAATACAGGAGCAGATGAGGGGGGGGGCACAGGTTGCGATAAAATTATAGACACACGCGCACTCACGCGTACGCCAGCGACGGGATCATCAAGGCAGAGGGAAACAGAGAGAGGGGGAGGAAGAGGGGATATATATATATATTATATGTATGTATGGAGAAGGGGAGGAAGATTGTCAAACAGACAAACGAAAAGACCAGACGCAGCACACCAACCTACTACCTCCAAAGGAGAGACAAACGACGCACACAGACACGGCCAAAATGCCACACACGCACACACACGCACACGATATGCTATTAAAACGGGGATCGGGGGAATTGCCGTTCATGGGACCCTACGCGCACCGTAGCAGCTGCCCAACGGCTCATCAAGAAAGGAAAAAAAGGAGCAGTCAACAGGAGAAGGTAAGTTGGTAGCGCAGAGCAGATAGTAAAGCAGAATGAAGCGACGCACAATACGGGAGAGGAGTTCGACAACGGCCACAGAGGGTGAGCACACCCCACAAAAGCAGAAAAGGAAAAGACAAAGCGGGGGGCACACCGTTGCTCACGTCAATCACCACCACACACACCTCCACACCTCCCCCAGGTCCTTTATTCTCCCTTACTACGTCATATGCGTACAGCTTGCGGCAGCAGCCTTTCGGAAAGGCCGGCTGGCACGCGCGAGAATGAGTGCACTGTGTGACTATTCTCTTGAACAGACACATGCGCACACACAAAGGGTACAAACGCCAAAAAAGATTAGAAGGAATACAGGAGCAGATGAGGGGGGGGGGGCACAGGTTGCGATAAAATTATAGACACACACGCACGCGCATGACACAATGAATTAAAGGCGAAACTCCTGTGTTGTGTTGTCGCTGCAGGTAGGCTATTTTACTCTTAAGGGATGCGGTCATTGACTTTCGCGTACGCTCTCTTGGTACCGATACACGTTCAGCAAAGCTCGAGTATCACCAACGAGGTGGGTCGCCTTTAGCTTTGCCCAGAAGTCCCGCCGCTCGTTATCGGTCTCGTTAGCTGAGCAGTCCTCTAGTTCACTTGGTAGCGCCTGTCGGGTGGTGCGCTTGTGGAAGATGCACTTGAACAAGGCAATTTTTCGTGTCTGTGAGCGTAACACGAACTTGTTCTCGGTCGCAGAGATAAGGCGATACACGGTCACCGGCTTCCGTTGATTTCGCCTGTAGGCGCGGGCGATTGCCTGTGCGTCCGCCTGCGGGTTCCACCACGAGTCGAACAGAACGACATGATTAGCAGCGGTGAATTCGAGACCGTAGGCAGCGATCTTTGTTGACAATACCAGCACAGTGAGGTCTTTGTTTTCGCTGAACTCGTGCATGGCGCGGCGGCGGCGGTCTTGTGAGTCTCGGCCACGAACCGTAAATGTGCAGACCCGCAGCGCTGTGAGAGTTCGATGAATGAGATCTTGCGATCCCACATAGAGGGAGAAAATGATGAGCTTCTCCTTGCGAGCCTGCACGCGAAGCACAATATCGACGAGCACCCGCATCTTGCCACTCACGTTGATGAAGGCGTCGAGTTGCTCGTTTTCAATCATCTGGGCGTACTGCTCAAGACGCATGGCATCGATCTCTTCCAGCTGGGTTGTTCGCAGTCGTGACGTATTAGACTGCGCGCGCACTGTCCACCCGCTTACCATCGATTGGTAGCAGTTGGAGATGAAGGCCAGGTAGCACGCGGGGTGTGTGGAGAGGTGATGTGGTCGGTGCTCCGTTGCCCTCAAGGCTGTCATGGCCGTCTCTGTGAGGCCCAACTTCTCTTCATACTCCCGCTGCACGTTGGAGGAGCCGCATACCAACAGGTAATCGTGCAGCGGTGGCAGGTCGTTTTCCATTTCACGAAACACGAACCCACGCATCCAGTCTTGGATGTACTCTTGCGCCATCACTGCATTGTAGAAGGCCCCATCATCGCCCTCGACGAACTGGTTGATGCTATTAGCAAGCTCCTGGAAGCGTTTCGGCGGCAGTACCTTGCTGACGCCTTTGTTCACCCACCCCACTAGCCGGTAGAGTTCGCTGGCATCGTTTTGCAAAGGCGTGCCGGACAACACAACACGGAGGTTGCACCGTAGGCGATCGAGTGACTCCGTCAGCTTATTTCCCTTCGCTGCAACTCGGTGACCCTCGTCCACTATAATGAGGAAGGGCGTAAATCGCCTGAAGCGTCGCAGAAACCCTGCCAGGTACTCGCTGTTGATGACGAAGACGTGGCCTGCCTTTGGTTTCTCGTTGTTCTTCTGCCGCTCGTACTCGAGGAGCTGCTGCTCGAACTCTAAGGAGTTGAGCCCGTCAGAGGCGACGAAGTGAGGAAAGTGGAGTCCGTACATGCCCCACTTGTTCTTCTCGTCCACCCAATGACTGATAATCGGCTTTGGAGTGAGGATGAGGATGTCCGCCTGCGGTGCAAGATGCAGGTGTGAGAAGCACAACGTTAATGCCACGAGGGTTTTGCCCAGCCCCATCGTCATCGCCACCACACATCCGCTCTGCTTGTTCGTCCGCTCCACAATGAAGCCGAGAGCGGCAAGCTGCACTGGAGCCAACTGGCTCGCCAGGCGGGTCGGCACAAAGAGCGGCGGCAGGCTGCTATCGGCTTCATTGATATTGACGGTGGTGTGGCGAATCTCCGTGTTGAGCAGCTGCTGAAGAATGAGCCGATTTAAATGCTTTCGTCGCTCCATCTCGCACACAGAGGACATTAGTCCAGTGCGCAGGTAGCACACAATGCTGGTCCGCTGCCAGTGATTTTCTGGGTGCACCACCTCCGTGTTGCCGTGCTCCAGAGACGTGTCGAAAAGAAGAACATCGCCAACTTTGAGCTGAAACGCCTTTTTGAGACTTTTGATGGCGAGATGACAGCCCTCGAACTCGCCGTTGATTACTGAGAGAACCCCCAAGCCGCTCCGAAAGTCACCCTTGTCAGTGTGCACGGCGGTACGGAAGTTTCGGTTGACAGTGATGGTGCTGAAGACTGTGCCGCACAGCTGATACTGCGACGGGATCGCTACTCGCTGCAGATGATGGTGCGTTGGGGCCAACTGGCTGTACAGCTTGTCGAGATGCTTCAGTAGCGACTCACTCTGTGAGAAGAGGCCCCAGTTCCTGCGGCTGAATTCTGTCTCTCTGCATTTGTGCTGGGTAGGATTTGTGAGGTAGTCATAGTAGCCCACGATTCCGGTGTCCGGTGGCAGACCACCGTTCGTGGCTGCCCGCAAATTCTTTTTTGTCACTGCAAGCTCTAGGACAGCTGCTGCTGCGCGGCACGTCTCCTTTGGCACACCTCCTGGAATGTACACCGCAACGACGCGCTGTCCCTCTCCTTCGTGGTCGTAGAAGATGGATGCTTTTGTCACTAACTCAAACCCGCTCAATGTCAAGTACTCTGAATGAAAGCTGTGCACCGCATCTACTGTCTCCTCGCCAGTGAGATCCTCGATGGTTTCCTCAGTGTCCAGGTCCACTTCTTCCACTGCCCCTTTCTGAAACAGCGCCGACGGCGCAACGCCGGTGAAGAGAGAGAGCGGCTCCGTCTCTGAGGCGCCGCCACTGCTTGCTGCGATGGACAAAGCGCGCGCACGCTCGGCTGCAAGCTTCTCAGCGTCTGACTCTGCATGAAAGTGCAGCTGCTCTGGCACCGGTGACTCGGACTCATCTGGTGCTGCTGGAGTGCCACGGACGATGAGGCGGAGATGTACGCAAATTTCTTTGACGGGGGAGATGTGAAGAAAGGGACTCCTGTCCTGCAGCGATAAAACGTCTTCGTCGGGCACCTGAACATAATGGAAGCAGAACTGGAGAATGCGGCTTACGTAGTCAGCAGGGTGAAACAGTGCTCTCTGGTTGCGCATGCTGTACGCGAATAGTGGGTATTCTCGCATATACAGGCTGTTCCGAATTTCCACCTTCTCGTGTTCACTCGCGGCGGTGTACCGCTCACACATCTGAAGCAGCTCGTCATCGTATAGCGGAATAGCGGGGAGGATGGTGTACCCACCGCGAGGGATCCCAGCGATGCGCAGCTGACGACGCTGCGTTTCGCTTGTAATCGTCTCCAAATCGCCAATGCTCGGCGAAGTGAAGACAACAGCGATTTCGCCGGACGATTGCACGATATCCAGTATCGACTCCAGCTCCGTGCTGGTGTTCGCCCGCATCAGACCACTTGGCATGGCAACTTTCCCTCAGTTGCTCAGGAAGGGAGAGGAGATAGCTGAGAGGGGAGGGCAACAACTTCAACGCCACGACCACTATGATTCCACTTGATGCCAGTACTGAGATTACGTGACGTGTTTGTACACACTAGTGAAAGTGACAAAATAGCTAACGAACCAACGAAAGAAAGGCGGCAGTGTAAAGAGCGCGTAGTGTCCAGTCTTTCTTTTTCTAATAGAAGAGAGCAGCTAGAGGGGGGGGGGGGGTGAAGGCCGTGCAGGGATGTAGAGCATCAGGAGGCTAAGACCAACGCTACGAAGCGACGAAGCACAATGCCGAACGCACCAGCTGGACAAAACTGTATTCCTTCCCTCGAGGACGGAGTGGGAGGCAGCAGCTATCTCCAGCGGCCTGTCTCGTAACGTCAGCAAATATCTATCAACAGCAAGGGAGAAATACGCCTTGTTTCTTCTTGCCACGCTTCGGGTATTAAGCAACATCAGGACATGGTTAAGCTGTTGCAGCAGACAACGAGCAAGTAGACGGGAAGAAAAAGGAAATGGCTGTGTGAGAACACCTGGAGCGGGAGCTATGCAGGTCGGCCGTAGAAGAACAGCAAGAGGGAGTGGAGGGAGAGGTGCGGCACAGGGGAGGACCTTACAACGGACAAGAGGACGCACTTCCCGTGAGCGCCTCTCTCTCGAGAGAGGACGTGAACGAGGTCTCATCGCCCATTTTCACCAGAAAGGATGTTTCGAAGTTGATTTGCGCACTGCCATCGGAGGTCCGAAACACATCCTTGTGCATGTCATTAAACGACTGCTGTGCATCTGGTTGCTGCTTGATATTAACCGTGTCGTCAAAGAGTGAAGAAGATGTCTGCCAAGACTGAGCCGGCCTCGATGCTGCTGTGCTGTGCTCTGTGAGGCTGCCCTGAACGGCATGATGTGGCGGTACACTTCGAGGAACATTGTCACGCATGGTATCATTAGGGGCCTTCGCATTGAACAGGGATTGCTCCACCGCCGCTTCTTTTTCCTTTCGGCGCTTCTCCTTGCGCTCTGCCTCGGCGCTTGGCGTCTCTTCGGTAAGGTAGTGGATGCCACGCCTTACTGAGTGCCAGAGCATTGGGCTAACTTGAGCAAAGATGAGGATGGCCATAAGATTCGCAGTGATGAAGCTCATTACGCCAGCCTTGCGCTTGTGCCAGCTGTTGTTGATCCTACGCCTCCATGCGTTGAACGTCGATTCCTCTGTACTACCACTCGCCTTCGCGCCCACCTTATCAAATGCTGAGTAGGCGCTTTCCTTTGCTTTCTGAAACATCGGGTGAGCCACCACGCGCTGCCCCGTGTTCCTTACGGCTTGCTGGAACTGTGGATGGCGTGCAATGTAGGCCATCAGCTGCCGCTGCAGCGGACCCCACACAACCATCTTTTATTTATGTGTACGTGCGTGCTCGCAGGTGTGGTTTTGCTGATGCTGACAACGTGCAGTTTTAGTGAACGGAGGTAGAAGTGCGGGGCAACTGCGTGTGAAGAAGCACAAGGCGGAGCCGCGGAGAAAGAGTGTACAGTGCCCGGTGGTGTACCTAAGAGGTCTGAAAAAAAAAAAAAACTGCAGATGTGCGTCTGGAAGTGTGTGCGTTTTTCTTTGTGTTCTCTCTTTTTCCGTGCAGCTCAAAATAGAAATGCAGGCGAAAAAAAAAAATAGGAAAGCACAAGAGATGATATCATAACAAAACACAGAAAAAAATAATGATGCCTGGAGTACATGGCGCCGGTCTCTGTGGAGCGTTGGTGAGTCTCTTGCAGTGCTCGGAGGTTTTCTCATCTGTGCGGCTGAGAAAAAGTACTGCGCGCAGTCACTTAATGCCGCCCATGCCTTGCGGTTCCGGTATGCTAGTAGAAACTAATAGCCCAAAGAGCTCGATGAGTACGCTCCTCTGCGCCGCAGCACGTTGTTCGCTTGGCATGCTACGTCCACAAACTATTTGAATACTCTCGACTCACCCATAGCAACGAGGTAAATGTGAGTACAAATAAAAGGTGCCTTCTCACGCTTGATGCCGAGCTTCATCTTGAAGTTGCTGAGAAAGTGGCCAAAAATTGATCTGAAAGAGGGTATCGTCCTAGCGGAGCATGCTGTTGACATTGTGTTTGTCACCGATATCCAAGAAATAGGTGACAACCGTGTAACCAGTGACATTGAGAACGAAATTCTACGGTCACTGCTCGGCTTCAGTTCGGTCATGGTTGAACTAGCGCAACCAATTTATAATCGGGTCGTTGTAGAACGCAGCCTCAGCCTCCACCTCACGCCTCATGTTGCTGGCAACGGTGCCGCTGTTCAACACCACTTCAATCATGGCAACACTTTTTCCCGTAGAGATGCAACCGTATGGAGTACGATGAGGGACGAACACTGCCGCTTTCCACAGGCTGTCGATGAGCTACAACAGCTACAGTGCAGGCAGTTCTTCTCTGAGTTCGTCACTAGACTTAAATATGACGAAAAAGGAATCGCCTTGATCGAGGTAGTTCTGAAAAGCAAACAATAACGGGAGCTTTTGTTCATGCCTCGCTTTGCACCGCTTGATTTCCACCGTGCAACACTCCACCAAGGGGCTCTCACACAGACACTTGACATAATCTTTCTTCTGTGTCCGTCGCACTCCTAGTGCACACTGAAGCAGCTTCAGTACGTGAAACGCAGTCAGTGGGCCCCAACGATGAAGAGAGCACTACACGTCGTAAACATCGAACAACATTAACTAGTTCATCACGCTGAGGACCTTGACCACCGCCTTTAGTCAACCGAGAAGTATCCTCCGGTATCCCTAAAACATAGTCATATCACTCATTGTGAAACCTACCAGGGGGTGGTACATCAACACCTGCTTCAGAGAGTGCAGTTAATCCACTTTCTTATTGACCAGTCCATTGCACAGGGCGGCATCACGAAATACAAAGCTTCGCTAAGCATCCTTCTCGCCTTGCCGTGGAAGTCCATCACTGGGGAAGACCAGGTTTGTCGAAAGACGCTAACTCAGCTTCAAACATGTATGTGTTCGCATCGAGGTTGACGGTGTTCAAGCCCATCGCATTCGTGCGGGTATTGCCATCCCACAGATAGATATGCCTTTCAGCCCTCCGCATTTTCGCTCCGTAATCGAAAAGCTGCGTGACTGCTGTGCCTCCTCATAAATCACACACACACACACACACACACACACACACACAAAGTGGCACTCCTTTTCAGTTTTTCTGGTGTATACCACAAAAGCTGCCGTAGTGCTGGTGATTCTGTAGGTTAAGGTAGCCAGCAGTACAAATCACTACTTTAATTATCTCAGCACATTCGAAAGATCGATGCTGAAGCTTACAGTTCCACCAGCCTACCAGTGCATTTTTGTAGTCAATTCGTAGCTGTTCCTTGCATTCTCGCGCATCTGCCAACATACATTTCCAGAAGAACTGCAAGATAAAGGTCTGAAAAATCACACACCCTCTCCTCCTTCATGGACGAATCACAGATGAGGGGTAATTCAAACAAGCCAAGAACATAAAAAGGAGCTTTTTATTCAAGCTTCACAAACAGATTTCATGGGTATTACTCTTGTGCAGCTCTTCATGCAAATAATATAGAAGAGGCTGAGGCAAGTAAGGCGTGCAAAACGATGGCGCAATAGGAAAGGTTTCTTCCTCAGGTTCTACAATCACATGAATATCACGCTGCTTACCTACAGCCACGTTAGCAGCTAAAGTTGATCATAAACTGCAACCGTTAATTTACTCTTTTTGTCCCTTAACACGAAAGATCAGCTTCGTTCTGAACTTTTCCCCTTCATCCTTGTGACATCCAGCATGAGGGCTGCGACTAGCTGGAGTGTGTCATCGGCAAAAAGTCAAAGAGAAATTCTCGCAGCGTAGAGACCTTGCAACACACAAGACACCATTACCACAGATGCATCATAAATGATGGTATATCCTGTCGCAGCTTTCCTCGTGCTCAGATAGATCAGCAGATGAGCTTGTGCCTTCTGTGGCGGAAGTACACAGCACATCGGCAGCAGGCTGCATACTGCAAAGAGCGTTGGCACCGTCAGTTTGACATACTTGAAAAGATTTAATTCGTCCAGATACGCTCTGTCAAGCATCAAAAAATTACGGCCCTATTCACCGCTAATATTCCATATGTTCTGGGATAGTAGTAAATGCTCGACAGCAGCATCAGCATCTCGAGAAAAAGTGGTGCTCTCTTCCTTCCTAGATGCGAGCAGGCGCAAGTAATCACTGAGCGCCGAGTTGCGGGGAAAGCTTATGACAGGAATCATCACTTTCTGCACTACCAACAGCCTTTGTCATTTTCTCAGACAGAGTTCCCTCAGTACTGCGCAGTTCAAAAAATAGCCATTCCTTGCGCAGACGCGACTCTGGGTTTTCACATTCGACACGGAAAAGGAATCAACGAGCAGCTTTACAAAGATTGAATCTGGGGTCGGCCTTCCATGTGTTTAAAGAAAATAAGAAGCAGAGGTAGGCACATGTTGCATAGCTTACAAAAGGAAAACGAAGCAGGTGGTCGTCATGTGCATACAAAACAGCGGAATGGCCCTCATGGGAAGCCTATGGAAATTCAACATGCCTTTTAAACTACAAAGATCATGATTGAAACAATAAGGGCACATTTTCTCTAATAAATATATTTTCTCGTTGTGATTTTTATCACTTTCGTAACTCTGTCTCTAGAAAACCTGTTAATTATCGCTTAAAGGTAACTGAGTTTACTCTTCCTCACCGCTTTGCGAAGAGGAGCTTGACCACCTAACCCTTACGAAGGGCTCAATTATCCCACACAGCATAACATCCAATAGGGTAACATAGCAACAAAAGCACCTCTTACTCAAGCACACATGCGCGTGCTTCTGCACGAGCTATCGCGCCGAAGCGCCGTCGTCCTCGCGACGGCGCTTCATTCGTACCACGTCGACGGCGTGTACCACAAGCGCATCTCGGTGCTTGTCAAGCGAAACATCAAATGCTGACAAGCCTGCCTCTAACGACGCTGCCACGGTGGCCTTTATCGATGCTGGGTAAATTTGCACTTGCGCAGCTCCTAGTGCTTTGATGCAGTTTGCGACGCGTGCTACATTTTGATATGTGTCCACGGCGTGGTCTTTTTCCTCCGTTTCGGTAGCATAGGACTGCATCGAGCAGATCCATATGTTTCCATTCATACCAACGATTAGTTGCGTGTTGTAGTCGGTAAGTTCCACAAACTGGTGCTTCGCGCGTTTCACCAAAGAGGGACGCACACTCACCAAAATGCCCGGCCCTAAAAGCCGACCATATTTCTCGGCTGCACGTGTGTGCAATGACATCACACCATCAGGAGAGATGCGCTGAACCTCCGCCGCAACTAGATCATCTTGATCGAAAAGCTGACGCATACCTAGCTCATCACCGCGACCTCGACGTCGCAGTATGCCTCCAGGCTCTGTTACGTTAGAAAGAAGCATAATTGCTGCTTGGGAGGAGTTTACATCAACTTGCCACTTGTTGCCTGTTACCTCCAAGATCCGACCCACCACCACATCACCAATTTCGGGTTGGTACCGCGGCAGCAGCCCCTTCACCGATATCACACGATCCGTTACTTCTATGTACCCATTGATAGCAGCCACAATTTCACCGGCCCCTTCGTGGAGCAGCGCCACGTCGCTCGGCTTATTCCCCGCAAAAGTGTTAAACCCGCGCAGATACACTTCGTCGGAGCTCGTGCTCAACTTTTGACCAACTTCGCCTCCACAGATGGAGTCACCCACAATCACGACACCAGATGACATCGTAAAAAAAAAAAAAACGCTGCCTCTCGCAGCAAAATGCAAAGCACGTGAGTTTATTCTGAAAGGCTATTACTATCTCCTGGGAAAAAAAACAGGGAGGAGGCAAGGGAGGAGTGCAACACAGCATTTTGAAGTCATGAGCCATTGCCTCTGGAATTCTGCGGGGGCAACGCCAGGGAGGCGATCCTGCTGACATTTGGGCGTGCATCGGGAACTCGAAGACGTGGGAAAAAGACAACGAAGGGCCTCAGGTGAGGTGTCCTCGTGACTGTCGGCATTGGGAATGGGGAGGGGGGTCGCAAACGCGAATGCCGGGTGCGCTCTCTTTTTGTTTCGGGGTGGGCTGCGGGCCGCGAACCGCGGGAACACAGCGTATCCCCCCAGATATGGCGCAGCGCAACCAAAAAATCCCAGTTCTCAAGACCACAACCGCGAATCCACTTTCTCCTGATTCGCGTTCGGGCTCTGGCTCCTGGTGTTCTTCAAGCGCTGGGAAATCACATCCGAGGGGGGGGGAGCATGAACAGTTTCTTTCAAAAATATTCTCGAGCTGATCTTTTTGGTTGCCGACTCATCTTTTCTTCGCCTTTCGATTTGTTCTTCTGTTGCTTGGTCGTTCTCAGGTATGCGCAGCGCCAAGGACAACGCTAGCTACGCGCAGTTCTCTAACAGACACAATTCCTCATTCGGTGCTCACATGGCGCCGGCTGGCGGTGTGCGCCTCCCGTTTTCTTGCTACGGAGGGTGGGCTGCACGTTCTGTTGTTGTAATTCTAAAAGGCCCGGCGGCGAGAGCATAAACAGTAGTTCCGTTCCCGTGGCCGTCATTATGTCAGCCCACGAATGGGAGATGGTTGTCGTTCCTGAACCACGTGATTGTGCACGTTTCCTTGTCTCAGTTTCCTCAGCCGTGAGCCGTGCTTTTCTACCGCTGGCGTGGGTGACGCGCGTGCGTAACGGCTGTTTGAAACAACTGACTTGGGCTGCCCAAATGTCGTGCGAAAATGATTTCGGCTGCAGAACACACGTTGCTTGTATTTCTGGCTTTGGGACTCGCAATACTTTTCGCGCTCGGCGGCGCCTCCCTTATGCTGAAGTCGTCACGCCGACGGCATCAAGGCTATAGAAAATGTTCCTCAATCTGGCGCCAAGGGGGATGTAAAGAGCCAATTCGATGTCGGCAAGTTGGTGGCGTCGCTTCGTCGCTGCTGTTAGTGTATGCCGCTTCGAGCATGATCGCTTTAAATCGCGACGCTTCAAATTTCATTCTGCCGCTCGGTTCGCCCATACTGTGTGTACCGAGCGCCCTTTTTCTTCGGCTTGCAAACGCCGCGGGCACACTCCAAACTACTACAAACAGAAGTGGCCTTCGAGCGCCCTGTTTCCGATTCCGATTCCTAGACCATCGCGCAGCAGTAACAAAGAAAACGCTATGTGTGTGAGGCTTTTTGACTTGTGCTGCGCAATGGGCTCGACATGACTGGCGGAGCACAAAATAGGTAACCCGAGTCTTTCTTTCACTTTCAATATGACTATTACATGCGAACCCGTGCTAGCCGAGCGCAATTTCCAAACCACATGTAAAACTTTCGAAAACGAAGCACGCAGGCTGCACATAAATGGTGGCGTTTTTGTGGGGAGCAGCCATGCCCAGCCGCAACAACAACACCGCGCACAGCTCCGCGCCGGAACAAAAAAACAGGGTTTCAACATTCACTATTTGCTTTTCCCTGATCTACACATAGGTGAAACACGCAAATGTCACCGAACTTAAAAGCACGCCTTTCTTAGTACATTCCGCTCTTGTGGAAAAAGCTTCCAAAGCTCTGCCCACCCTACCTCCTTTTTTCCCTACTTGGGATGCTTTCTCCTCTCCAGAGCCTTTCCTTTGCTGCACCAAAACGAAACTATGTTAATATCTGGGAGTCAGATGTTTTTTGCCTTTGCGGCCGTGGACTCCAGGATGCCAAACAAAGGATGCACTTCGTTCCCCATGTTTCTCATTCTCCACCAAAAAAGTTAGGACCTTCCACGGTGCGCGTTGAGCTCGTGATGCGCGCAAAGGGCGTAACTTCCCCATCCCCGCTGACCAAAGCCGCGCTAAGCGTTCCCATTATCTTCATGTGCGGAAGGTATCATCCTCTTTTCGGGGGGTGGACGGGTTAGGGTTAGGGTTAGGGTTAGGGTTAGGGTTAGGGTTAGGGTTAGGGTTAGGGTTAGGGTTAGGGTTAGGGTTAGGGTTAGGGTTAGGGTTAGGGTTAGGGTTAGGGTTAGGGTTAGGGTTAGGGTTAGGGTTAGGGTTAGGGTTAGGGTTAGGGTTAGGGTTAGGGTTAGGGTTAGGGTTAGGGTTAGGGTTAGGGTTAGGGTTAGGGTTAGGGTTAGGGTTAGGGTTAGG
>NC_009305.2:534451-616006 GCF_000002845.2 Leishmania braziliensis MHOM/BR/75/M2904 | reverse complement strand
AAGCGACTGAGAGGGGAATAACTACGCCGTGGCGGTGCACCTTTGCCTTGAGTTGTTGTGCGCGTTTCCAATCAAGGTGCACCATCGTGCCCGACAGAACGATCCGTTTCTCAGGGAAGGTACGCTTTGTAGATCACATCGAGTTCGATATTCGATGTCTTCCCCTCGCGCATATCACCGCCCCACACTTCTTGTGCAAGTGCTTTTACACCACCGAATATATTTATTCGGTGGTGTGTGGATTCCTTCCTCGAAACGTCGGCGGTGGTCTTGTCGAGCTTTAGTTTTTTTATTCGGACGAAAAGAACTCCTGCGCTTCGCCTCCGCGATAGCTATCACGCCGATTACCTCCGCCATTTCCTCGGTAATTGCCTCGGTATCCTGCACCTCTCCCGCTGTTTTGATAATTGCAGGATCCCTGGGTATTATTTGAAACTCGCGGTGCCGGTTTTTGTTTCCTCATAAGATGCGTAATGGTGTCCTGTATCCTTAGCTGGGACTCTTCCGTGAGGGCACCGAAGCTGCTCATATCCAAAACGGCGACTTGCGAGTCATCTGCTCCAATAATGGGTGCGTACGGCGCGCCGCCTTCCAGGGGATCGCTGCCGTCTCTTGGCGGTGTCCGAAATATATCACGTGGGCGTGTCGTGTGCGTGCCTCCTCCTTCGATCCCTTTTGCGATCCGCTGTTTCTCGTTCTGTGCCGCCTCCAGTGTGATACAGTTAAGGTGCGCAAGTCGTTCCGTTTCCGGAACGAGAGGTGCGTCCAACCGTGTCAACACTTTACGCCATTGTCGCATCCCTCCTGCGATGGATTCGGCGACTTGCACATTGTACGCAAGCAATCGCGACGAGCACGCCTCCTCAACAAACATGGAAAACCATGCGGCAATTCGCTCTTGAGAGCTAGCCTGTTGCGACTCTGTCCCTGCCAACCCCAGCAGAATCGTAGCGGTTGCGGCGACCATTGGGGACATCTGATGTGCTAGAATTGCCGATTCCATCTTGAATTTGCACCCCTCCAACGGGTCCTTCACGGCTTTGATTTCTTCCCATGTTTCTTTCCACTTATCTTCCATGTCCATCACCTTCTTGATGTCTGTTGTTGGGGCTCCTTTTTCGCTGGTTGTTTCCAACAAAGATTCCGTCATCACCGCTGTCCACTTCAGGAACTCTTTTGTGCTCAAGCTTCCCTCCATGTATTGCTTCTTTACGAATTCCGCCATGGGACGGGTTGCTTTGTGCGAAAGGTAAACTTTTAGAGTTGTGTCCAGCTCTGCCTCTGTGAGGCGTTCGTGGTTGTCGGACATTTCCGATGCAGGTGAGTCGGTGGAAAGGGAAAACGTGCGCTTTTGTCGCAGGGATTGGAGTATGTGTCGGGAGGATCGTTTAATTCTGTGTAGGCGTTTTTTCGTTGCGGGCCGCATCAACACCACTTAGTGTGTGATTACTTCATTTTAAGAATAACACATTGGAGAAGAAATTAAGGGACAATAGAAAGTAGGCATTCATCCGAAACACACATTTCCGACCTGGGACCGTAATTTCCACGTAGGGAAATTTATGGCACCCAGCCTATATATTTTCGCAAATCCAACACCACATCCCACCAACCACCCCCATCCCCCTTCCAGTTCTTTTGCCCAGACAAATTTGACCCCGCCAACTATAAGGTCAAGTGCCATTCGATTGCCTTTGTGGTTTTACACGCCGCCAATGGAACCCTAACCCTAACCCGTGTACCCTAGCCCTAATGCCGCGGTCCCGTAGGAGGAGGCGTGGTGGTGGTGTGAATGGTTGGTAAAAAATACCCTAGCTCCAATCTGTAGTTTGTATCTGCCGGGAGAAATGAGTGCAACTGCGAGTGTATAGCGGTGTTCAGGGGTTTTTCAGAGGAATGAAGCATGGCAGCATGTTGTTTCGGAATGATTTATCCACGATGCAGGGAAGACGGAAGACAACGTTAGGCGTAACTACAAAAAAATGACAGCGGCAGCACATGCTAGCTTTATGAAGGCGCTGGATTGAGCTGAATGAGGTGATGGTGAAGGAAAGATTTGGCTGATGCACCTGAAGCTATGTCACTTCAACACTGCTAGGATGTTCAGACAGATCATCAGTTTTGGAGGACGGGGGAAAGCTGAGGGAAGCACTAAGCGTTCTTCTCACGCTAGAACCACTTACGGATACCACAATGCGAGTCATCCCCTTCTGTACGCTCTCCGGATTATGAACGGCAGTACATCTATCTGCTCCTGGGAGGCATGTAGAAGTCGCAGAGGGGCATACGGCGCCCTTGCGGGGGAGAGAAACATAGTGGGTTCTTTGCTGTGCAGCCTGTGCCGATGGAAAAAAAGGTGAGCTTTGCCAAGCGTATCTGATCTCACCGGCTTACCGCTTCGCATGGCGGCTGATCGAGAAGCCCCTCAAGATTTGTGGCGCTAGGCTAATAGGAAAGGACGCCAGGTATGCTTTCTGCCACGCAAAGAGCGTGCACCACCTGCATACAGACAGCGGATTGTTGATGAATGCGATGTACGACGTTGTCCAAGTCCGCTGCCGTTCACGAAACGAACGAAGTGGAATCAGCGATTGTTGGCAGCTTCTGCGGACTGGGGCATGTCGATTTTTCGTTTTGCGAGTCGCTTCTGTTGCTCTATGAGGTGCCAGCTGTCACTACCAAGAACGACAGTCTTTGTTTAGAACTGCACCCTCCAGCGCACTTGGGGCTGAAGCAGTGTTGAAGTGAGAGGAGGCATGCGCTGGTCTTTCAGGATTTTGTTTGCACGCCCATTCGTGCTCGGCTATGGTATATGATGTACTTGGCAGCATAAGAACGCCTGCATGTGCGTATCTTCGATGACGTGTGATAGTGGAGAAACCAGAGAGAGTGTTGCCTTAGAAAAAGGTAGCTGAGAAACCCTCGGCGGCGTCGAGGTGTATAGGTCGTCCAATTTCACTGAACAGCTTACTTGGATCAATTGAGTGCAATGAAGAGGATTGAGGACTCCTTTGTTCACCAACTGTGGGCGGTGGATTGGGGTGAAAACATATTGAGGGCGTGCCAGTCGATGCAAGCAGCTGCAGCCTTTAGAGCAAGGTGGAAAAAAAATCGGGTGCACCTGATCTGAGGTAAACTGCGGCGGAGAGAGTACAAAAAAAGAGGTGAATAGAGAAGAGCATGGAGGATGAACGATTGTACTTGTGGATCCAAGAACTAAAGAGCGGCGCGCACTACGACAGGTCCTGCGTCGCCCTTCGCCTATCAAGTAGAAGGGAGACTCGCTGACAAAGGCTGCTTGCACAAGAGCGACACAGCGACTAGACCGTGTGGTCTAGAACATTTGACCCGTGTTTGCCCCAAGTCTTCCTGGTCCACTCCCTACATTGCATAGAGGTGGTGCAAACAAGAAAAATCTCGGTGCTAGTGAGAAGCGGTCTTTGTGGCTCTCTGGGGGAGATTACCGAACCAACCATAAGGGAGACGAGCACCTTTGGATTAGACTGCTTTGAGACTTTAGTGCACAAATAAGAGGAGTGAGGGTTGACTATCGGCGCGGGGTTATCAGGAAGAAAGCAAGTGGTGAAGGGCGCAGTGTTACCCCATTGTTGCGCGGGAACAGATACAAAGTGGTTTTCTCAGGACGTGTGTGAGAGTGGGTGTGGGCAGTGGGACTCAAAGGTAGCAGGTGTCGGAGCTCTTGTGCAAGTATCGCTTAGTGGGGGCACTCCAGCCAACGCAAAGGTGCTTCAGGTACCCCCACTACACGCACAGCACTGAAAACAAGAAAAACGAATAGTAAAACACACGTTGCTCAGGGAGTACCACTCTTCTCTGGCCGATAGCTCAGGGGAGCGGTACTCACAGGTTCATTACATCTGGAAACAGTATCCATGAGGCTGGACACCACACGTAACGCGGCGCACCTGGCAATGTGCAGCAGGATGTGCCATAACAAAGAAATCCGCTTTGCGATTCTCCATGCATGTCAGATGGAAAATGGTCGGCAAAGGTGACAATTACTGGCAGAGAGCCCCGTGCTATGGGCTCCCTCGCCAGTGCTGCGCATCACTGAAGGCTCTCAGCTGCCGCGGTAGGAAAAATCTTTGGCATAAGGCTTAACGGGTATAAGAGCGCTGCGTGGTCCAGTCCCTTGACGAAGACACACTTGAGACGTGGTGCGTCAGCCAGTGGACTCAAGTCCTCGACTGCAACGCACGCATCCAGGCGCAAAACCTCAAGGGAGGGGCATGTACCCAAACCCCGAAGGTTTCTCACAGCGCTAAAGGATGCATCAATGATTCGAAGGCGTGGCGCACCAGCTAAGGGGGACAAATCCGTGACAAGCCGACACGCCGCCACGCGAAGGGTTTCGAGGCAAGGGCACGATGACAGCCCATTAACGTCGCGCACACCGCTGCAAAACACGTCCACCTCCCGTAGTCGCGGCGCACCAGCCAGAGCAGCCAAACTCTCCACTTCTCTGCATGTATCAATAGAAATGCGTTCCAGGCACGCACATGAGGAGAGTCCTCCCAGGTCACGCACGCCAGACCAGGAGATGGATATGGTCCTCAAATTATTGGCGTGGGCTAGCGCCGACAGGGAGAGGAGTCGTCCACAGTTTATAACAGTGACGGTAGCGAGAGACGCGCAACAGTCGAAGCCAGTCATCACGGACAGCCCACTGCCACTTAAACGAAGGTGCTGCAGGGAGTGAGCAGAAGCCAGCCGACGCATGTCAATCTCGTCTACTCGGTCGAGGTTCTGTTGGGGGTTCTCTGCGACGTTCGTGTTGTCGAGCGATGCTACGCCGATCCTTGATTCGATGCTAAGCATTAGGAGGCCAGGCAACTGAGAGAGTCGCAGAAGTGCGGCACTTGTGCAGTGCGCAACGTGCAGCTCTCTCAGCTGCACCATTTGGGAAAAGTTTGCAGAGAGCGAGGCAAAGGCTTCGCCGCACATGTCAATTCTCTCCAGGTGGAGTGCGACATCCGTTGGAATGGGACACACATGTACAAGGAGCGAAAGACTAATACTCCTTAGGATGGGCCTTAAGCGAGACGAAGCGAGCAGCGCTAAGGCCGTCTTGTCGCCTCGGACCGATACGAAGATGCCGCACTTCTCAATCCACCAAGTCACTGTGGTCAGCGGCTGAACGCACGACACATCAGCAGCTTCACATACAAGCTCATGCATCACAGTGGAGTCGTCGAGGAGAAGGCGCAGATTCGTCGGCAGTCGCGATTCCAGCAGTTCGGAAAACAAGCGAGCTTTTGGACTCACAGCAGCAAGTGTGAGACGTAAATTGTCAGGTGCAAACTTAAGGATCTCCACCAGAGCATCCCCTTCTAGGCGCCCGAGAAGTCGCTGAGGCTTCATGGTGCTGTTCCGGTACGCGTCATCCGCCAAGAGGCACGTGTGGGCCTGCCGCAGCTTCGTTATCCAAATGTCCATCGCATCTGTCCGGTGTGAATAGGCACTGTACATTTGGGCCCATGTAGGTAGAAAAATGCGACGTGAAGGAGAGAAACGGACGAAGAAAGGGGAAGGAAGTGCTGAAGAGACCCTGGCAATCCTTGTTTCTGAGCCTAGAGTCACGTTGTGGAGAGACTCGGATCAGTGTTTCTGGAACAACCTGGGAAAACAATCCTGACTCTTCGTGCACTAGACTACTCAATACAGTCTACACTTCCTCGAGAGGGAATCTAACGGCGTCTTGCTCTTCATAGTTCGCCCTGGCAATGACCAGAAAGCTACTTTTTTCTGTGCCACGTACTCGCGATGTCGCTTGAGAAAACATAGAGTTTTTCTTTTCGTGGTGAATGCACCAATATTTTATTGCTCAGATTTGATGGAGGTAGTATCGGTGAAAGGGAGAAGGAGCTAAAGCAGTTTCGCTTTGGGTGGTTTGCGTGCTTCTCCTAAAACGAGCAATGTGAAGAGGCTGCAGCGTTTCTGTGTCGACGATCCCTTGCAGGGGCTCACAAAAGAACGGAATAGGTCAGCAACAAGAAGAAGGCCACATCGTTTGTATGTAACGCACATGCTGTGTTAGCGGATGCCACCTTCTTAAAGGCGGCGCCGACTTGCTTCTCTCACAAAGCCATTGTCGAGGGGAACACGCTCGAACAGAAAACGAGGAGATGACTTTCACCCATTCTTCAGTTTTTTGTTACCGATTGAGCCTGTGTCACTTCTTGAATGCAACTGGAAGCAAGAAGAAAGCAACGAGTCAAAAATGTAGAAAGCAATAACGGTCTCTCTTCTTTGTACAACTCAACTGTTTCTACATACGCAGAAAGGAAGTCGGGAAAGGGTGATCGCGGATATATATTCGAAAAAGAACTAGCTCCACTTAGAAAGGCTGCCCTGAAGCAAAATATGACCCTAGAGGCGAGGGCGACACCATGGAAATGTAAAGACTGTTACCTCATAGCATCTCCCCTACCTGTGTCAAGAAAATGGGACTGCGTGCCTATGCACGGGTGGAGATACCATGTAGAAGTAGTCTTCGCTGCACACTCGTCATACACTCAGCAATAGTTTTTTCCCTTCTCAGGAATCTTGTAACGAATACGGAGAGAAGGGCTGGGAGAGTGAACGAGAGTCAAAAGGAGCAGGCTTACGCCGAGGGCAGCTGTGGATAGCACACTCTACAAGTGCAAAGGGATAGCTACATCCACACACCCGGGCGCTCTGTAATCTCTTCACTCCCATTAATTCGGGAAATAAGAAAGGAGCAAACAGGGAAATAAACTACTAGTTATACATTCATATAAGACACAACCCTTGTCTCCACAGTGCATTACCTATTGCTTGAGAAACAAGCCCGTGTGTTTATGGTGCCGTGGAGGGGAAACAAAAAAGGGGCTGGCGCTTTGTCGGTGATAGCTCTCCTGTATAGTGATGATAAGGATGAATTAACCAGTCCTTCAGATCAGCAAAAGTAGCCGATGCTATTACAAGCACATGAACTACATGGTCCTTTTGGGAGAAGAAAACAGTTTTGAATGCAGTGGTCTGCATGGTGTCTTCTTCCTCAAATTCGCACACCCGTATGCGGATGGGACCAATCACAACTACAGTCACAGCTGCCGTTGGCCATTGTCGAGCGGCCCCGTACTCTGGGAGTTCTCGCTGCGGAGACGTTGACGTTCAGAAAGAGCGCGCTCGCTGTAGCGGCGATAGGTGAGGTGGACTATGATGTTCGATGCAAAAGCGCTGCATGCCAAGCCGAGCAGCACAATGAGCGGTGTCTGGACGCACTTGCGGCTTGTGCAGAAAAGAGAGTGGTCAAGCTTCTCTGCCTGAACCGTATACCACTCACCGTAGAGGAAGCGGTTGAGGGCGATGGACGAAGCGGCAGTTGACAAGAAGCAGAAGTGGTAGTGTTTCGCAGGGTCCTTTGCATAGATGATGCGCGTGATTAGGATTGTAGTCGCGGCGAGGAAACCGTTACCAATGGCCGCGATAACGTACGGGACGGGAAGCGCCTGCTTGGGTAGAGCGAGAAACAGCACAATAGCGATGATGATCGACGTGGTAGGAATGAACAGCGCAATTGTCAGTGGAATCCGCTTCTCTGCTGGGCGCATCTGCGACCATGCCTCAAAGTACGACATAAGCAGCCGACCAGCTGCACTGCCGACACCGCTAAGGACGGTGAGAAGTGTGCGGGTGGATGTGGAAGTTTTCTCGCCAGCCAAAGCACCAAAGATGTAACTGGCATTGTTCAGGACCTCACCCTCAGCACCGACAATGCAGAACGAAGTCCACCAGTGTGCCCACAAGTTGACGGAGAGAAGATTCTGGAGGAAGGATGTTTGGTACTGTGGCGCGATGTAGTCGATCTCTGTGTACACACTCTCTTCCAAGACTGTTGGTTGGTCGAGAGGAAGTGTCTTCTGGACACTATCACTGCTGCTGCGCGGTGTCCGCTCCTGCTGGTCAAGATCGTCAAAGGTGCCGCCAGAAGACAAATTACAAGAAGCACACTGAAACAGCTTCGCAGGAACCGCGATCACAAGAAAGCCAGAAGTTATGATGGTGGTGATAATGGCAAAGATCAGTTTCTCTTTGCTTCCAAGATGCAGGTTGTCCACAAGGGCTGTCGTGAGAGGCAGGAAGGCAATGAGCACGAGCATCAGCACGAAACCGTAGTAGAATCGCCACATTGGCGGCTTCTGCTTCAGGAACTGCGCCTTGGATGCTAGTCGCTGCGTCTTTTCCTCTAGTGAAAGGTGAGATTCCTGGTAACCTGTCAGGTGGTATGCTGGAAGACGCGGAAAAAAAAATACCCAGCATGCCGACGATGATTGCCGACGCCATCAAGAAATAGAAGAAGTGTTGCGGCACGCCGCCAAAAAATCCTGATACATGCTTCCCACAATAGCAGAGCCAAGGCCGATAAACGTTTTGAGAAACGCAACGATAGGGTCTCTGTTTACTGGAAAGTAGCTCAGAATTGTTATGCAAGAGGAGAGGTCAAAGAACGAGGTACCCACGTTCATGAGGGAGTAAAACACAGCTAGTCTCACGATGTTGACCACAATGACTTCCTCAAAGCACAGAGCAACAAGCAGGGCTCCGAGAGGAAAAACAAATGTGGAAAGAGCAGCAATAGGAAACGGGCCGAAGTAATCGTACAGAAATGAGTACGGAAGCATCACATACCCGACCACCGTACCGGTGGTTGTTATTGTGCTCAAATCGCGCTGGGAGAGTGAGTACCGCTCCTGGAAAGAGCCGGAGACGAGGTTAATCGTGGAGCTGCCGAGAGATCCGCATATCATACCAAAAATACCAAGTACCAAGAGGCCAAATCGATGTGTTTCGCTGATGTGCGTTGGACAGCCGCTCCAGAGGACCCTTTTTCTCGCATGTGCCACTCATTTTGGTGGTAGGAAGTGAGTGGAAATGTAAATCCCAGGGGATGCTTGGTTTCCCAAGGAAGAAAAGAAGCTTTCGGAGAAAAAGGAAGCTGTTGTAGCATCCAAAACCTGGTGTCTTTTTTTGGCCAACTAGCGCATGCGCGAGGTGTGAGAAAGAGGGAGACGTAGGGAGAACAGGGTGGAAAGAATAAATTGTAAAGACGCACTGTCACAATCATTTTCAAATGTCACAACGTCGGCCAATGAAGGTGTATTGGTGTGGCTCTTGTTTTCATCTTCTTGACACGGAGACAACGAAGCAAAAGCTGCTCCTCACGGCCACCCACGGATGGAAAGAGAGGTGATGTTTGCTGCGCCTGAGTGTTTTGGGGGGGGGGAACTTACCGTAGGTATGAAAGAGAATCGGAAAACGGCATTATGGTGAAGGTTGAGTGAACGCGCTTTCCGCTATTGCAATGGCGTACGCCATCAAGCATCTTTCTTGTCATTTTTTTGTTTCGGCATTATCTATTTCTTAACGCGGGGTGTCGACTGATGGATAAGCGGTTGTTTCTCGCCCCGCCCCACGGATTCACCACTGCAACAAGAGGTCCTTGGATAGCGGAAAAAAGGAACAGGTTGATGTTTTTGTGGGCGGTCTTATTCAAGAGCCCTATCGAAGGTGAGTCAGACTGGCTCGGTCTTTCATAGAAATGGAAACTCGCGAGATGGGAGGGGGGCAGGGATAAGCACTGGAGTGCATAATGCTTATCGTTTGGCAGAAGCCCCTCTTTCCTTTCATGCCAAAGGGATCTGTGCCGTTTGGCACTTGAACAGAGATGCCAGCGGAGTCGAATGGGATGGCGCGTGCGGATATCTCAAGAATTTCATTGTTTCAGTTGCGCCGCTGTTTTACACACAGCAATGCACAGTCAATGGATGTTTGCAGGTGTCTTGGCTGGACTGACGTGTTCCTTGATGGAGTTGTGCTGTTTCGCACGAGAAAAGCGTCTTGGTATGCCGTTGTCAAAACCTTTTGTGCGAGGGTAAGGGGGGGGGGGCTTCATGCACGGCAGCAGAAGGAGCAGGAAGCGTAGAGTTCCCTTGTGAATTTTGTTGTGGAAAAACAATGCAGAGACCAAAGGTGATGATATTGAGAGAGGTGTGAGAAGGAAAGTGCACGGTGTTTCACGCTGGTGTGCACCGCGAGTTGACATGCGCAGTTCCTGTGCTCACATTTGGCGTCAACAACTCATGATTCTTTTCGCGAGTTGTTAGTGCGCAGGTAAATTATTGGTGGTGATGCTTGATGCTACCCTCTGGCTTCCAGTGACCCACCCCTGAGATCAGTGTGCGATCTTTTGCAGTCCGGTGTCTCATTGAGTTTTTGATGGTGTACTTGTGACAAAGAAGAAACTGGGCTATCCATCATTGCTAATGGAGAATGCAATGGTCTCCCAGTGCATTTCTTTAAATGTGTTCCATATTTCTGTCCTTCAAAGGCTTTACCGATAAGAAGTGCAGTATTCTCATAAAATTGGAAGCTGCTAAGGAGACAAAAGTGCGTAGAAGCGAGCACATTTCGCTGGAATATAGTGAAGCGACACGTCTCTAAGCAGATGTTTGAAACTGTTCTCGACAAGTAACGGTAGGGTCCCTTCCAGGCACCACCAATTTGTGCCTTTTAAGCTCTTAGAGTTTCGCACGCCGCTTATGAAGCACGGTGTTTATTTTTTTTGGCCATGTAACCTCATAACCTTTCTCAGAAGTTTCATTCCTGCCCTGTGCTCTTGCTCTCAAATCGGAGGTAGTGCATAATCTGCTGTGTCATATATTTCTGAAGTACGTGTAGATACTGTTGGGTGAACCATCCCATCGTAGAGTAGGTTTTCTTCTTTACAAGGAGAGTTTAGTAACGGGTAAGATGGCGGAGCAAAAGATTGGATTCTTGGGATGCGGCAACATGGGTGAGTGCATCATGGCTGGTTTGTTGAAGGCAAATGTTCTCAGGTCAGAGAATACTTTTATTTGCAATCGTACTGCGGCCTCGAATGAACATTTGGTATCCACATATGGGGTGAATAGCGTGTGCGCTGCTGAGCTGACTGAAAGGTCCGATATTATTATGCTGGGCGTGAAGCCGTACGGTATTGTACCAGTGTTGGAAATGATCAAGGAGAATATAACACAATGCAAGCTAATTATTTCCATGGCAGCTGGTGTACGCATTTCAACGATCGAGAACCACTGCCCACCGAATACTAAAGTACTGCGCGTTATGCCGAATATTCCTTCGCTCGTCGGCGAGGGAGTCATATCAGTAACTAGTAACTCTGCTGTGACGCCTGATGATGAGGCGGCAGTGGTAAAGCTCTTCAGTGCAATTGGTAAGGTCTACGTTGTGGCGGAGTCTGCGATTCACGGAGTCGTCGGTGTGGCTGGGTCTTCCCCGGCTTACGTTTTTATGTTTATGGAGGCGCTCAGCGACGGTGCAGTGCGTGGTGGCATTCCCCGTGGACAATCATATGAAATGGCTGCCCAGGCTGTTCTCGGTGCGGCAAAGATGCTGCAAGAGAGCGGCAAGACACCTGGTGCTCTGAAGGATATGGTTTGCTCTCCTGGTGGTACAACCATCGAGGCGGTTCGTTATCTGGAGAAAGGGGGGATGCGCTCGTCGGTTATTGAAGCGATGATCCATTGTATGGAGAAATCAAAGGAATTTGAGAAGGTGTACAGCGAGTGAAGCTCGTCTTTTTTTTTTTTTTCTGATCTCCCTTTTTGTTGGTTGATATGTGTACTCTGAGCGCAAAAAAATGCTGTGTTTCTCTGCTTTTGTGGTAAACTGTTTGCAACTATTTATTTTCTTTGTGGAAAGTAATACGTACATAACGGTGTTTTCATGTGATGAGTATTTCTTGACTTTAACGACAGGAAGAAAACGGGTATTGGTAAATTAGCAACAAGTGACAGGTATAGTTTTCGAAAAGGGAATCTTGTTCAAAATCACTCTGTACGCTCTACGGAGATTGTTTTTCATATTCTGTTTTTGTGTGTGGCCCTGAAGGAAGAAACAACAGTTATGGGTATATTATGGCAAAGACGCACAGAAAGTAAAATGGTGACACACAAAGAAAATAGAAGCAGAAGCAAAAGGAAGAGCTCCTAGCGCTTTTCTTTTTTTTTTTCACTCGTCCATGTTTCCGTTTAATTTAACTTGCACAGAATCATCTGCATTCTTCACAGCAACAGTGCACATGGATAAAAAAAAATCGAGATGGAAATATGCGCGTACGATTCTACGCTTATGGATGAAGTGAAGATTAGTATCATATGCACCTCTCGTCTCAATGCTTTCACTCTCTTCTTCCCTGTTTTCTTTTCGGTTACGTTTTTTTTTTTTTTATTTGTTTCTATAACCTCTGTCACACTCTCACATATTTTGTGGTGACGTTTGTCTTTTTATTTTCTCTGCACTAGAACCGTCACGATGGTAAACTATCCGAAGAAGAAGGTGATGCACTGCGACGACGCGCGGTGCAACGCGCACAAGTCGTTCAAGGTGGTGCAGTATAAGGCTGGCAAGGCGCGCCTTTTTGCTCGCGGGAAGCGTCGTTACGACCGCAAGCAGTCTGGTTATGGTGGTCAGACCAAGCCTGTCTTCCACAAGAAAGCCAAGACGACCAAGAAGATTGTGCTCAAGCTCCAGTGCTCCGGCTGCAAGTCTATTCGCCAAGTCGTTCTCAAGCGCACAAAACACTTTGAGCTGAATGATAAGAAAAAGACAGGCAACAAGGACCCCACCTGGTAAAGTACCCGGCTCTCGGTTTTCATTTCCTATTTTATTTTGTAACTCACTGGAGGAGTAGAAAATATAAATGAAGTAGAAAATGTCAGTGGATGTGAAAGTTGCGGAATAAGTGCTGTAGGGATCTCTTGGAGCCTCTGTAATGCATTGAAGGTCTGTCACTTTTTCTATTATAGCCACTGCGCCTCTGTTGAGGATTTGTGGAAATCTCTGCACGTTTTGAAATTGGTATGATGAAAACGATGTCTTCTCAGGACTGAGTTCTTTGCAGGTGATTACTTATTCCTGTCATGCTCTCTTGTCTTGTTTATCCCATTGACATTTTCTCCACAATAAAAGCTGTCCTTTGTGATCTCACATACTTGGCCTCTTTTTTGCTCCCCACAACACTGCAGCAGATCCAGAGCAGATAGATTCACACTGTAAGGATACTTCCCTTAATCAATCTGTTGGCTAGCATTCACGAAAAAAAAAAAAGAAGGGAGACTTGCAAATATGTCGAATCTTGCTTACATCAACCCTGGTGGTAAACAGGCTCGCAAGGCGAGCGCTCTCGATATCAACATGATTGCTGCGCGGGGACTGCAGGAAGTTATGAAGACAAACCTTGGACCTCGTGGAACAATGAAGATGCTGGTCTCTGGGGCTGGCATGATTAAAATTACCAAAGATGGCAATACATTGCTTGGGGAAATGCAAATTCAGCATCCGACGGCGGCTCTTATTGCGCGCGCAGCGACTGCCATCGATGATATCACTGGTGACGGGAGTACAAGTGTAGTTCTTACGATAGGCGAGATGATGCGGCAGTCGGAGCGCTACATTCAGGAGGGCATGCATCCGCGTACCATCACGGAGGGTTTCCATGTCGCCCGCGAAGAGGCTCTCAAGTTTTTGGAAGCGAGTGTCATTACCATTCCTAGTACGGAGCGTCGTGAGTACCTTACCAATGTGGCGCGGACTGCACTATCGACGAAAGTGAATGTCGGTCTGTCGGAGCAGCTTGCAGAGGCTGTGGTGGATGCCGTCTACGCCATTGCCGAGGATGGAAGGGAAGTGGATTTGCACATGGTGGAAGTGATGCACATGCGCCACCGTCTCAGCTCTGACACGCGCTTTGTGAACGGTATTGTTCTTGATCATGGTGGTCGTAACAACGACATGCCGAAGTACCTTGAGAATGCTTACATTCTCACCTGCAATGTTTCTCTTGAGTACGAGCGGAGTGAACTGAATACAGGCTTCTACTACAAGGATCCGGCAGAGAAGGCCCGCATGGTGGAGGCGGAGCGCAAAATGAGTGACGATCGCGTTCGCCAGATCATCGAGCTCAAGAAACAAGTATGCACGAAGGAGAACGGTCGGACGTTCGTGGTGATTAATCAGAAAGGTATTGATCCTATCTCATTGGAGATGCTTGCTAAGGAGAACATTCTTGCCTTGCGCCGTGCGAAGCGCCGCAACATGGAGCGCCTGGTGCTGGCATGTGGCGGCGAGGCAGTCAACTCCACGGACAACCTGACACCTGATGTTCTTGGTGAGGCTGGTTGCATTCAGGAATACACTTTGGGAGATGACAAGTACACGTTTGTTGAGAACGTCTCCAAGGGCAAAAGCTGTACGCTGCTCGTGAAAGGGCCAAACGACCACACAATTGCGCAAATCAAGGATGCCGTGCGTGATGGACTGCGCGCTGTGAAGAATGCGTTTGAGGCTGCGGCAGTCGTTGCCGGAGCTGGCGCCTTCGAGGTTGCTCTGCACGATCATCTCATGAAGTTCGCTGAAAACGTGAGCGGGAAGCAGAAGATGGGCATCCGCGCATACGCGGATGCGATGCTTGTCACGCCGAAGACACTGGCTGAGAACTCCGGACTCGATGTGCAGGAATGCCTCATCACGCTACAGGAAGCTAGCAGAACGGCTCGCAAGAGCGGAAAGTGGGCTGGTCTCAGAATTGATAACGGTGACGTGATTGATCCTATCCTGGCCGGAACTCTCGACAATGTCATTGTCAAGCGGAGCCTTCTTGAGTCCACTGGCGACATCGTTGCGCAGCTACTTCTCGTCGATGAGATCATGAAGGCTGGCCGTCGCGGCGCTGGCGGCCAGTAGTGTGACGGCGTGGGGTGTGACATCACACGTATCACACCGAAGTGTGTCACCGTTGACAGTGTGCTGTTCATTGACGAGCCGTCAGTGTTTTCTCTTGTTTTCGGTTTCGTGTTTGTTTAGCTACGATGTGGAGTGAACGCCAGGGCCGCTTGTGTATGATTTGTCGTGGTATCTAGACGGTGAGCAGAGGTGCACCCAGGGCTGTTGGTGGTCAGCTCATCAGTGTTGTTGACTTTGCGGCTCACGCTTAGCTTGGCTGTGAAGCAGGAATATGCGTCTTGGAGCATTTCTGAGCACCGCCTGTGCTACCATAGGCGGCAGTGCATCCCGTGCTTGTTGATAATCAGCCCCTTTAACGATGAAAAAGAGCCATTAAGGACGTATAGATCGGCGGTTGTTCTGAACGAAGGAAAATATATAGCAAGAGAACTGTTTGACCATCTATAACCGACAATGCCGCAGCGAGAGTATTGATGTGAGCGTGGAGAGGTGTAAAGGGTTGGCAAAATGGGCGTTCTGCTTGTTTCTTGCGCTTGGCGTGCCCTGCGGCGACATCCGCTGGGGATGCTAACTTAGTGCGCCATGCGCTGCCCATCTCCTGAAGCTGCACAGAGCATCTCCACAGGCAAGCTAGCGTGTTATATCGCTGCGAAACGCTTTTCGCGAGTTGTACCAGCGCGACTTTGTTACATACGCGAAGCTGTGGAGAACGATGCTCATTGAGGGGCGTTGGTCATACGTACTTCATGGACATTATCTCGCTTCTGCTCTTCACTTTTTTCACGAATGCGCTGCACAATACGGTAGTACGACTAACAAGGAGCATGTGTGAAGGCTAGGAGTAGACGGACATCCTCTTACGACACTCGAAAGAAGGAAAACAGGTCACACCGACGTACATACGCGTATTTGGGGAACCAAATCAGGTAACTCATAGAGAGGGCAGCGACTCAGCGACTCATTATCTTTGCTGAAGACAACTTTTCAGCACAGTTCTCGACACTGGTGCGGCATTTGCGCCTCGTGCGACGTCGGTCAGTTGACTTGAGTAGCTATCTCCTATACGGACACTCGATCTTTTACCTCACAGATGGCGAAGGGTGACAAGGACGACGCGCCGGCGGACAAGCGTGTCGTGTGGTTGGAGCAGCGCATCACGAATGCTCTAAAGCTGAAGCCCGCCGATTCAAAGAAACTCCTTGACAGCGAAGACAACCGAGCTCAGATGAGCGAGTTTCTGGATACCGCCGATGCGTGTCACCTCTATGTATATCAAGCAGCAACTGGTGCGTTTGTGACCCGAATCGAGGCGCCAGAGGAGCTCAAGAAAAAGGGTATGTTCTTCAGCAAGATCAAGCGGGAGAAGATGGCGGATGAAAACCATATGAAGGAGGCGATCACGTTTGGCGACTTTTCGCCTGATCTCCTCAACAGCCTCAGCTCCGTGACGCGCAACGTGTACGTGCAGATCCTGAAAGGCGACAAGCGAAACACCGCGACCGTGCCCGATGTGGCTGTTGGCGAACTCATGAACGACACCAATGGGCTTCTCTCCAACTTGCTGGTCATGCAAGGCTTGAGCCAAGGCAAGACGTTTTTGCCTATGCCGCCCATTCAGTTTCCTCCGCGCATCGACGACTTTGCCATGGATAAAGAGACGCTTTACTTGCTCGAGGGCACCATCGTGTCGTGGACGTCGCAAATCAAAGCCGCAATCGGGTCGTCGCCAGAGGAGCTGGAGGAGGCCGCGCCGCAGACGGGCCGATACCCGTGCCCACTGGACGAAATCCGCTTCTGGAAGGAGAAGTCTGAGAATCTGGATGGCTTGGGGGAGCAGCTGTACTCCGTGAAATCGCTCAAGGTTCTTGTGCTGCTGAAGCGTGCAGGCAGCAGCTACTACGGTCCTTTCTCAGAGCTGATGGCTGAGTTGAAGGAGGCCGCGTACGAGTCTCGTGACAACTACCAATACCTCAAGCCCCTCATTCCCGAGTTCGAGCAGATGTGCATGTCAGCCGCCAGTCACATCCCCTTCGTGGAGCTCGCCACAAGCGGTGTCTTCAAGCGCCTCTTCCACTTTTTGTACCTGCTGTGGACGCAGTCCGGCTTCTACAACAACCCAGCTCGGCTTGTCTTCCTCATCCGCGAGATGGGCAACGATCTGATTGAGATGGCTGCTGACCACGTCAACGTCGCCGAGTTCGCCGAGGGCTTGGAGAAGAAGGAGGTGATCGAGCGGCTGAGCAGCACGCTGGCGATTTGCAGCGAGTTCAAAGCAGTGTATTTCCAGTACAAGTCGCACGTAGCGTCCGTGGCGCGGCCATGGAAGTTTCAGAACGCTGCACTTTTCTCCCGGTTGGATACCTTTCTGGAACGCTGCCATGACCTCCTCGACGTGATCGAGACAGCGCTCCTCTTCGACAAGATGGAGAACATGAAGATTGGCGGAACCAAAGGTCAGCACCTGACGTCCGAGGCGGAAGAAATCAAGCAAATCTTCGATGCATCTGTGGCGCGATTTTTCAGCGTCGATTACAACCTTCTCGACATCACAAACACGCGCTTCGATACCGACTATGACGACCTCAAGTACGTAATTCGCGGGCTGGAAGAGCGCCTGGGTTCAATTCTGGTGACCACAATCGACGAATCCTGCGCCATCACCGAGGTATTCAAGGCCGTGGACACATTCGATGGCTTCACGGATAGGACGCCGATGCAGCAGGAGTGGGTTAAGAAGCAGGGCGGCGTGCTCGTCGGTTTTCATCAGGACTTGATCAAGGCTCAGGAGACCTACTACGCCGGTGAGGCGGCGGGGGCGTACCCCAACATGCCCCCTGTGGCAAGCACCATTGTGCGGTGCAAGGCGTTGCTAGATCGTATCAACGAGAGTCATTCTCGCGTGGTAGACCTATCCCCCAGTGTACTGGAGAGCGAGCGCGGCATTGAGGCATTCCAGTTGTACGAGAAGCTGAAGGAGCTGCTGCAGGCGACGATTCACGAGAAGTTTCAGAAGTGGACTGCCGAGGTGGGCGCTATTCGCTCGGACAAGCTACGGCTGCCTGTGCTTGCAACGGATGATAACAAGCGTCTCGCCGTCAACTTTGACGCTTCGCTCGTGAAGACGCTGCGCGAGGTGTACTATGTGGAGGTGCTCAACTCGTACGACTCGGCGGGCATAAACCAGTTCGAGATTCCACCCGATGCAGAGGCGATCTTCACGAAGCGCGACGTGTACCGTGACCAGGCGCTGAAGCTGGAGTACCTCTGCACGACATACAACAACCTCAGCGCTAGCCTCCGTCCGCACGACGAGCGTCCACTCATCGAGGCTGAGTTGCAGAAGTTCGAGTCATTTGTGTCGCGCGGCCTCAAGGACGTGCGGTGGGAGAATGAGGACTCCACGAACGCGTTCATCGAGGAGGCACTCAAGCAAGTCACGGCCATCGATACGGCTGTGTCGACGTTGCACTGCAACGTTCAGCAGATGAGGGACTCCATGAAGAAGTACAAGATGGATGACACACTTTTTCCTCTTGATGCCGCAGCAGGGGCGAAGACGATGTCGGCAGTGGAGCTGCGCAAGACGCTAGGCGACTACGTCCAGGCGCGCGCAGCTGGACTGCGAGAGAGAGACAGCGAGATCAAGGAGCTGATGCAAAACAGCTTGGAGGCCCTGCAGACGTTGAAGATGGCCAATTGCGGCGCTGCCGTGAGCAGCACCGACGCGATGTGGCAAAAGTACCTGGCGTACGTTAGCTCCGTTGCGCGGGAGTGCCTGGCCGAGGTGGCGGTGGCTTCACTGACAAACATGCGCAATCAGCTGGACCCGGTCTGGCTTGCGGACCACGACGGTATCCCTCTTGTCGATGTGAAGCTCTCTTTGTCCAAGGTAACGGCAGACAATCCGACGTCAAAGTCGCGCTTTGACCCGGCGCTCTTGACAAGCGAGTGCGAGGACAAGTCAGTGTGGCAGATGCTCAGCGACACGATCGGTGACATAATCGACTCCTCTGGCCTGATCGACCCCATTCACGGCTCCACCTCGTACACAGAGGAGATGCGGCACAACGAGCACGTCCAGGCTCTCGTGGAGGAGATTCAGACGATATTTAAGCAGAACGCGACCGCATGCGAAGAGTATCGCCACGTCTACGACGAGTTCAAGTCCCTTTGGGAGACGGATCGCAAGAAGGTGTTTGCACAGTTTATCGAGATGGACCATCAGCGCAATGCGCATCGGCCGAGCGTCTCGATAGAGGACACAACAGCTGCCATTGCGCAGGTGCAGAAGCCAGCGGAGTACTTTGGCGTAAGTCTGGAGGACTTTGATCGCGCGATTACCGAATACACGCGTATCCGAAGCCGACTCGCTGGGATTGAGGACCGCCATACGGAGGGCCCGGTGCTGATTGACGTCAGACCTCTGCGCATGGCGCTGCGCGATTTGAGCCGGCGCTGGAAGGAGATGTATTCTGACTACCTGCTGGACAAGATCAAGACCGATCTAAATGAGCTCTACGCATTCATCAAGGAGGCCGACAGAGGGCTCGAGGTGGAGGTGCTGGATGGTGACGTGGATGCGCTGAAGTCCGTTATGCGGTGGATCCGCGACTGCCGTAAGCGCAACACGGAGGTTATGGGCGAAGATGAGACGGGCGAGACGGGTGGAATGTTCCCACCGATCAAGGCCGCCATAGGCATGCTGAAAACGCACGCCAGTACTTCACCAGATGGCGATGCGGAGCTGGTGAAGATTGAGAAGCTCGAGGAGCTGCGGAAGCCTGTACCGGAGCAATGGGTCGCACTGAACAAGAAGGCGCTGAATGCGCGCGCGCAGAACTCTATCGTTCAGGACCGTGAGGCGGAAAAGATCAAGGAGGACGTGGCGGCGTTCGAGCAGGAGCTGAACAACGAGGTGGACGCCTTTCACCAGAACCCGCTCTTCACCTATGCTATTCAGCCCGGCGAGGTCTACGACGCCATCGACAGCGTGTACGCGCACTTTACCGTGGTCGAGAATAAGGCGAAGGGGCTGCAGAACCTACAGGACCTCTTCGATCTTGCCATGGCGCATTTCAAGAGCGTCCGCGAATGTCGGCAGGAGTTGGCGCTGCTGAAGCAGATTTGGGACCTGAACTTTCACGTCACCTCTCAGTTCCGCGACTGGATGCGGTCGACGTTTAAGGACGCCGATGTTGCCTACTTTGAGGATGAAGCCAAGAAGATCTCGAAGCAGCTACAGCTGCAGCCGATGAAGGTGAAGGGGTGGGGCGTCTTTAAGGGCGTTGACGAGACGGTGCGCAACATGCGCACGTCGCTGCCGCTGTGCGAGTCGCTGAGCTCGCCGTCGATGCGACCGCGCCACTGGGAGGAACTCGTGCGCACGACAAATCAGCCTGGCATCATCAACCCCGCCGCCGCTGATTTCACACTGGAGAAGCTCTTTGCTCTCGGCCTTCACAAGTACTCTGACGACGTAGCGAACATCGTCGAGAAAGCTGAGAAGGAGCTGCGCATAGAAGCAAACCTGTCGAAGATCATTGTTGCCTGGGAGAAGCTGCAGTTCACGTATGAAAGTGACACCCACCTGGATTGCTACCTCCTCGGCTCCGTTGACGATGTCGTAGAACAGCTGGAGAACGACAACAACGCCCTCTCCTCCATGCTGTCGGATCGCTTTGTGGAGTATTTCTACGAGAAGGTACTGAGTTGGCAGAAGGACCTCGGGCTAGTGGACACATGCACTACAAAATGGATGGACATTCAGCGTCAGTGGCAGAACCTGTTCCCCATCTTTGTCCTATCCGAAGACATCAAGGAGCAGCTCCCAAATGAAGCGAAGCAGTTCAGCGAGGCGGACCGCGTGTTCCGACTGCTCATGAGCAAAGCGTACCTGTACACGAACCCGGTAGAGACGATTTGCTCCGGAAAGCTCTCTGAGGACATTGGCCGTGGCGAAACACTGGAGGATACGCTGAACTACATCCAGGACATTCTAAGCCGCTGTGAGAAGGCCCTGGCTGACTACCTGGAGACGAAGCGGAAGCTGTTCCCACGCTTCTTCTTTGTCTCGGACACGGACCTCATTGACATTCTTTCCAAGGGCTCTGACCCCCGTGCGGTCATTCTACACATGAGCAAGATCATCGAATCCGTCGACTCCTTCACTTTTGACAACAACCCACACCCTAACGCTGGCGCGCAAGACGTGTGGGAGATGGTATCCATTCAGGGCGAGAGGGTGACATTGACGGAGAGCTTCACGTGCGACGGCGCGGTTGAAACTTGGCTGGAGGAGCTGGTACAGTGCATGAAGCGAAGCATGAAGGCGCACATCAAGGAGGCGAACGCGGGCTACATAGAAAAACCGCGAAACGAGTGGATCTACCAGTACCCGTGCCAGGCGGTCATTGTGGCGTCACGTATCTGGTTTACGACGGAGGTGCATCAAGCATTCACGCAGATCGAGGAGGGCAATGACATGGGCATGAAGGACTTGCTCAAGAGCCAAAAGTTGCAGCTCGACAGCCTCATCAAGGAAGTGCTGCTGGATCGCTCATCGACGGAGCGCAAGATGCTGGTGCACCTGATTACAATCGACGTGCACAACCGCGACATTGTGCAAAGCATGGTGGACGACCGCGTCGACTCCGTCGATGCCTTCAGCTGGCAGTCGCAGCTGCGCTACTACTGGGATGAGAACAAGGGCAGCGAGATTCGCATCGCCGACGCGGATTTCATCAACGGCTACGAGTACATCGGGTTGTGCGGCTGTCTTGTCATCACAAAGCTGACGGACCGCTGCTACATCACCCTTACGCAGGCGCTGCGCCTGAACCAGGGCGGTGCCCCTGCCGGGCCTGCCGGTACAGGCAAGACAGAGACCACAAAGGATCTGGCGCGCAACATGGGCATCGCCTGCTACGTCTTCAACTGCTCTGACCAGATGAACTACATTACGCTCGGCCAGATCTTCAAAGGTCTCGCCATGTCCGGCTCGTGGGGCTGCTTTGATGAGTTCAACCGCATCTCCATTGAGGTGCTTTCCGTGGTCGCAACCCAGGTGGGCTCCATCTTGAATGCGCTCAAGGAGAACAAGTCGCGCTTCCGTTTCGTGGGCGAGGATATCTCGCTCGTGCGCTCTGTGGGCATGTGGATCACCATGAACCCAGGCTACGCCGGGCGTACGGAGCTTCCGGAGAACATCAAGTCACTCTTCCGCCCATGCGCCATGTGCGTGCCAGACCTCAAGAACATTTGCGAGATCATGCTTGCCGCGGAAGGCTTTGGCGATGCCAAGGACCTTGCCCTGAAGTTCGTCACATTGTATCGTCTCAATAAGGAGCTGCTGTCACCGCAGGATCACTATGACTGGGGTTTGCGCGCCGTGAAGTCCGTCTTATATATCGCTGGCGCCCTCAAGCGCGGTGACCCTGACATTCCAGAGCGCAACGTGCTGATGCGCGCCCTCCGTGACACGAACATGGCGAAGCTCAGCAAGGATGACGTGTACGTGTTCATGGGGCTGATTCGGTCGCTGTTCCCGAACCTCGACGTGCCCAAGAAGAGCAAGCCGGAGCTGGTCGCTGCCTGCAAGGCGGTCTGCACGGAGCATGGCAACTTCCCGGGCGAGAACGACATTTTCATCCTGAAGTGCGTGCAGTACGAGGAGCTGCTGCACGTACGCCACTCCGTCTTCATCCTCGGTGCGGCCGGTGCCGGCAAGACCGAGTGCTGGCGCTGTTTGCAGGGTGCGCTGACGAAGCTGCACCAGGATGAGTGGAAGGCAAAGGCGGTTTCGTCGTGCCTCAACCCCAAGGCGATCTCCTCCAATGAGCTGTACGGCTACTTCACCCCACAGAAGGAGTGGCGTGACGGTATTCTTTCGACGATCTTCCGCGACTACGCCGTGGAGTCGAAGAAAAAGAAAAATATGAAGTGGATCGTGCTGGACGGCATCATCGACGCCGAGTGGATTGAGTCAATGAACACGGTGATGGACGACAACAAGATGCTAACGCTCGTCTCAAATGAGCGTATTCCACTCACGGACTCGATGCGAATGATCTTCGAAGTGTCGCACCTGCGCAATGCTTCACCGGCCACGGTGTCGCGCGCTGGTGTCATCTTCATCAACGAATCGGATCTGGGGTGGGGCCCGTTCAAGGACAAGTGGATAGCGTCGCGCGAGAAGCGCGAGGGGGTGATTCTGGACAACCTCTTCGACAAGTACGTGCCGCTCATCTTCGAGTTCTGGAAGCGTAGCATGCGGCCGATTGTGTCTGTGATGGACATCAACGTGATACAGACCCTTTGCTTCCTCCTTGACGGTATCTTCAAGACCATGGAGCTGGAGGAGCTGGCGAAGCACTCCAATCCGTTCGAAGTGTACGAAAAGTACTTTGTGTTCGCCGCCGTCTGGGCATTTGGCGGCCCGTTGCCGAGCTCCGACGGTCGCATTGACATGCGCCTCAACTTCTCAAATCAGTGGAAAAAGGAGTTTCCGAACATGAAGATCTCCGATGCCGGATCGGTCTTCGACTACTACATCGACAAGACCAAGGGCGATAACGGTGCCATGCTGTTCGACTGGAAGCCGTGGACAGAGCTCGTGCAGCCCTATACGCTGGACGCGGATGTACAGCTGTCGTCCGTATCTGTGCAAACTGCCGATACGGTGCGCATGTCATACCTCATGAACCTCTTCGTTGACAACGCGAAGGGCATCATGCTGGTGGGTACCGCTGGCACGGGTAAGACGAACCTAATCATGTCGAAGCTGCGCTCGCTGGACAAAGAGAAGGTGCTGTTCCGTGTTGTGTCCTTTAACGCCCGAACGTCATCCTCCGGTTTGCAGGCGGTGATGGAACAGTCCCTGGAAAAGCGCTCCGGCCGCACTTACGGCCCGCCGAATCGAAAGAAGCTGGTGTTCTTCCTGGACGACATGAACATGCCAGCACCAGACAAGTACGGCACTCAGGAGGCGGTGGCGCTACTACAGCAGCACGTCGGCTACGGCTTCTGGTACGACCGCGTCAAGATTGTGCAGAAGGAGGTGGTGGACGTGCGGTACGTCGGCGCGATGAATCCCAAGTCTGGCACCTTCACCATCCTCGACCGTCTGCTGCGCCACTTTGCCGTCTTCTCGACGAATATGCCGGATCGCGCTGACCTTGTAAGTATCTACGGGCAGATTTTGCAGGCTCACACAAAGCCGTTCTCCCGTGACATCCGTGATACCCTCACAACGCTGCTCACAAACGCCGCGATTGAGCTGCATTCGAGCGTGGCGAAGCTGTTCTTCCCTACAGCCATCAAGTTTCACTACCAATGGAACATGCGTGAGATGTTTAACATCTTTCAGGGCCTGTGCAAATCAAACCCGAAGTTACACAAGAGCAGCCTGCAGCTGGTTCGTCTCTGGGTGCACGAGTGCAACCGCACGTTTCGCGACCGCATGGCCGACGATGCCGACACGAAGCGCTACGACACCCTGCTGCAGGAGGTTATCGTGCGGGCCGGCTTTACAGATGTGACCGTGAAGGAAGTGATGGAGGAGCCACTGCTGTGGGCGCCATTCCACACAACTCCAGACGGGCAGGAGAACGTGTATAATGAGACAAACTACGATGAGGCCGGTGCCTACTTGCGCAAGAAGCTAGTGGACTACAACGAGAACTACGCTTCCATGAACCTGGTGCTGTTCAACCAGGCCATCGAACATGTTTGTCGCATCTCCCGTATCACCTCGAACCCGCGCGGTAATGCGTTCTTGGTCGGCGTTGGCGGCTCTGGTAAGCAGTCCTTGGCGCGCCTGGCGTCGTACATAAACGGCCACGACATCTTTCAGATTCTTGTAACGAGCACGTACGATATCAATGACTTCCGCACCGACATGCAGGAGTTGTACCGCAAATGTGGCGTCCGCGGGTACCCATTCGCGTTCATCATCACCGACACGCAGATTGTGTCGGTAGACATGTTGGTGTACTTGAATGACATGCTGAGCAGCGGCAACGTGCCGGAGCTGTTCAACCAGGATGAGCGCGAGGGCATAATCAGCTCTATCACCAACGAGGTGAAGGCCTCTGGCGCCACTGACTACTCGAACCCGGACGTGTGCTGGGACTACTTCATCAACAAGGTCCGCTCAAACCTACACATTATTCTGTGTTTCTCACCCGTGAGCAAGAACTTTGCAGCGTGGTGCCGACAGTTCCCAGCGCTGGCTAATACCACTGTGATTGACTGGTTCCTGAGCTGGCCGGAGCAGGCACTCAAGTCGGTGGCGCAGCGCTTCCTGTCTGAGATCGAGCTGGGCGGCGAGGAAACGACACAAAACATTGCAGAGTTCATGGCGTACTGCCAGATGAAAGTGACGGAGACGTGCGAGGAGTACTACGCCCAGGAGAAGCGCCACGCCTACACGACACCAAAGTCGTTCCTCGAGCTGATCGCATTCTACAAGGACTTGCTAGCCCGGAAACGCAAGGAAAACAATGATCAAACGGATCGCCTCGTGAGCGGTATTGACAAAATTAAAGAGGCGGGTGCACAGGTGCAGGGGCTGCAGGAGGTGCTTCAACGAGAGAGCGTGGAGGTGGAGGAAGCGCGGCAGAAGACGGCAGCGCTACTCGAGACGGTGGGCCGCGAGAAGTCCGTCGTGGAAGAGCAGAGTGCGATTGCAGCGAAGGAGGAAGCGAAGACAAACAAGATTGTGGAGGAGGTGACGTCGTTTGAGATGCAGTGTCAGGAAGATTTGGCTAAAGCACAGCCGCTCGTCCAGGAGGCTCTGGCAGCCCTCGACACTCTTGACAAAGCCTCGATTGCGGAGCTCAAGAATCTCGGCAAGCCGCCGGAAGATGTGCAGATGGTGGCCATCTGCGTGCTGGTGCTCACGTCGAACCCGCGCTCGATTCCGTCGATGAAGCAGCGGTCGTGGAACGAGTGCAAAAAAATGATGAACCAGGTGGATCGCTTCTTGACGGAGCTGCGCAGCTTCGACGTCAACAACATCCCCCAGGTGTGCATCGATCAAATACAGGTCTACATCAACAACCCCTCCTTCGACCCGGACATCATCAAGAACAAATCCTTTGCCGCCGCTGGTCTATGCAAGTGGGCCATCGGCATGAACCGCTACCACGTTGTCCGTTGCGAGGTGCGTCCAAAAGAGGAGCGGCTCGCCGAGGCACAGCAGCGTCTGGTCTCTAGCCGCACTGCGCTGAAGAAGATTCAGGATAAGGTGGCGGACCTGCAGGCCAAGCTTGCTGGACTGGTGAGCCAATATGACACGGCCGTGGCCGAAGCTGACGCGATCGAGGCCAAGGCGAAGAAGACACAGATGAAGATGAATCTGGCGCAGCGCCTTGTGAGCGGATTGTCGGACGAGAGTGTGCGCTGGGGTGCCACCATCGAGAAGCTGAAGGAGGCCGCGAAGCTGCTGGTCGGCGATGTATTGCTGAGCGCGTCGTTTGTGTCTTACATTGGGCCCTTCTCCAAGGCGTTCCGCGAGCAGATCGTGGAGCAGGACTGGCTTCCACAAATCAAGAAGCTGGGCATTCCAATGACGGAGGGTCTTGACGTAACGATGAATGTCCTTACCTCGGAGGCGGCGGTTGCGTCGTGGAACAACGAGGGTCTCCCATCTGATCGTGTCTCGACCGAGAACGGCGCCATTCTCAACAACTGTATGCGTTGGCCGCTCATGATCGACCCTCAGCTGCAAGGCATCAAGTGGATTCGCACCCGTGAGGAGAAGAACGGCCTGCGTGTGGTGCAGACCACGCAGAAGGGCTGGCAGCGCACACTGCAGACGTGCATCGAGGAGGGTCTTCCGTGCCTCATCGAGGGCCTCGGCGAGTTTGTGGAGCCCGTTCTTGACGGTGTGCTGAGCCGCCAGACGTTCCGCAAGGGCGGCCGAGAATTCATCAAGCTGGGCGCTACCGAGGTGGAGTACAACCCAAAGTTCCGGCTGATTCTGCAGACGAAGCTCGGCAACCCTCACTACGGACCCGAAGTGAACGCACAGACGACCCTCATTAACTTCATGGTTACGGAGACAGGTCTGGCGGATCAGCTGCTGGCTGTCGTAGTGAGCCAGGAGCGACCAGACTTGGAGAAGAAGCGCGGTATGCTCATTCGACAGATGAACACCATGACGATCGAGCTGCAGCAATGCGAGAATGGGCTGCTTTACGAGCTGACGAACGCAACGGGCGACATCCTAGAGAACGTCACCCTCGTGGAAAACTTGGAGACGACCAAGAAGAAGGCAAAAGATATTAACGCCTCTTTTGCCCAGGCCGTCGTTACACAGGAGGATATCGCGCAGAACCGTCTCCGTTACACCGACGTAGCGGTGCGCGGCGCTCTCCTGTTCTTTCAGATTGACCAACTGTGGAAGATCGACCACATGTACCAGTATTCGCTGGAGGCGTTCATGGTGGTCTTCAACAAGGCTCTCGCGGGCGCGCCGCAGCCGGAGAACAGGAAAGACGTGACGAAGCGCGTGGCAAACGTGACCCAGTCGATCACAGAGAACGTATTTGCCTACGTATCGCGCGGCCTGTTTGAGCGCCACAAGCTTATCTTCTCTAGTCTTCTCACCTTTGCCATTCTGAGCCGCCACAACGAGATTAATCTAAAGCAGTTAGATTTCCTTCTCCGAGGTAAGAAGAAAACCGGCGTGTTACGGCCAGAGACGGTGATGGGGTGGTGCACGCAGCCGAACTGGGATGCAGTGCAGGCGCTTGCGGAGGTGGAGGGTTCGACGCCGATGTTCAACCTGCTGCCGAGCGATATGGCAGAAAACAATCGGTGGTATCAGTACTGCGAGCTCGAGAAGCCGGAGACTGAGAAGATGCCGGGCGAGTGGAAGAATCTCTCTAACTTTGAGCGTCTGTTGGTGCTACGTTGCCTGCGACCCGATCGACTCACGGCGGCGTTAGAAATGTTTGTGGAAACCAGTATCGGCCGCTTTTTTGTGTCTGATCAGGCAGTTGACATCTCCGTCTCGTACCAGAACTCAAGCACGACGACGCCGCTCTTCTTTATCTTGTCCCCTGGTGTCGACCCGGTCAAGGCAGTCGAGGAGCTGGGGCGAAAGCTAGGCTACACGTATGACAAAGAGAATTTCTACAACGTGTCACTGGGACAAGGTCAAGAGGTCGTGGCGGACCGAGCGCTCGACAAGTGCTTCGCCGAGGGCGGATGGGCGCTATTGTCAAACATTCACCTTGTCGAGAAGTGGCTGCGCACACTGGAGCGGCGTCTCGACACGTACGCCGAGACATACACGCGCGTTGCGCAGCTTCGCAAAGAGATTGCGGAGCGGAAGGCTGGCGAGCGCAGCGCCGCTGCAGGAGACGGTGATGACAACGAGCAGCACGATGATGAGGCAGCTGAGAGCAAGTCCGTGCCCTCGCATGACGAGAGTGGCGAGGGGGAGACGGACGAAGAGAATGGTGATGGCGAGGAGCGTTCCGAGACTGGCAGGGGCAACGCGGCCGCAGCGCTGAAGGAGGATGCGATTGTGGTGACGGATGAAGAAATCCAGTTTGATGGTGTGAAGGGGCACCCGGACTTCCGCGTGTTCCTGAGCGCTGAACCGTCGAATGTGATCCCTATTGGTATTCTACAGCGCTCGGTGAAGCTGACCTCGGAGCCACCGACAGGCATTCGGCAGAACATCGTGCGTGCGATGAGCAACTTCAGTGACGAGCCCTGGGAGAAGAGTGCGAAGCCGACCGAGTACCGCTGCATCATGTTCTCTATGTGCTTCTTTCACGCCGTGGTGGTGGAGCGCAAGAAGTTTGGCCCTCTGGGCTGGAATCGCGCCTATCCGTTCAACGCCGGTGACCTCACAACGTGCATGGAGGTGGCGGCAAACTACATTGAGGACCGCCCCAAGGTGCCCTGGGAGGATCTGCGCTACGTGTTTGGCGAGATCATGTACGGTGGCCACATTACAGACGACTGGGATCGCGTCCTGTGCATGGCGTACCTGCAGAGCTACATTATCGCAGATTGCTGCGATGGCCTGCAGCTCGCCCCAGGTGTGGCAGTACCGGCACCGGCGAGTTACCAGGAGTACATGCAGTGGCTAACGGCTGCCGACGACTTTCCGGCTGAGTCGCCGCTGCTGTACGGACTGCACCCCAACGCTGAGATCAACTACCGCACAATGCAGGCCGACGTCCTCTTCAAGACCATCAACGAACTGCAGCCCAAGAAGCACAGCGGCGGTGACATGCTGAGCCCGCAGGAGGTTGTGCAGCAGAAGATCGACGAGATCCGCGAGCGCTTGCCGGAGCCGCACAACTTGCAAGACCTTTCAGAGCGCCTCGAGGATGACCGCTCGCCGCAACAGCACGTGTTTTACCAGGAGAGCGAGCGCATGAATATCCTCATTGAGACTCTGCGTGCGTCGCTGGAGGAGCTGAACCTTGGCCTAAAGGGTGCGCTGTCGATGAGTACCGCGATGCAGGAGCTGTTCGACCAGATTTACCTCGACAAGATGCCGGAGCGGTGGGCGCGCGTATCCTTCATGTCGCAGCGCATGCTCGGTTCGTGGGTGGAGAACTTCCTGGCGCGCAATGAGCAGCTAGTGAGCTGGAACGCCGATCTGCAGACGCCGAAGGTGACCAACATTGCACTCTTTTTCAACCCAATGTCATTCCTTACTGCCATCATGCAGACCACCTCCATCATTAACAGTTTTGATCTCGACCAGATGGCGCTTGTGGTGGATGTACTGAAGAAGTCCGCCGACCAGATCGAGTCTAACGCGCGCGACGGTTGCTACGTGACCGGACTGTCAATGGAAGGAGCTCGGTGGGATGGCACAGGGGGCTGCATCGAGGATAGTCGTCTCAAGGACCTGTATCCGAAGATGCCCATCATGCAAGTTCGCTCCCTGCCTCTGAGCAAGATTGATCGGCGAGACCAGTACGAGTGCCCCGTGTATAAGACGCAGGCCCGCGGCCCTGGCTTTGTCGTCGGTTTCTACCTCAAGAGCAAGCAGCCATCGCGTAAGTGGGTAATCGCTGGCGTGGGTCTGCTGCTAGATGTGGTGGAGTAACCAGAGGCCACCGCACGCAGAGTGCGGAGCGGGCGCCTAACGAAACATAGACAATGCAGCGCCGTAGCCCGCTGCAGAGAGAAGCCTTATTGTTCATTTTTTGCTTTTTTTTGATGCAGCAACCAGGTCGGTGCCACGTATCTCTCATCGCCATGTGGAGATGAGCCGGTCGGGGTGTGTCGATGTGTCTAGAGTACTCATGTTTAGTAGCACCTGTTTCTTTCAAATTTACTGGCTTTCTGCACGCGTGTCTTTCTCGGCGTGCCTTCTTCTGCCGCATTCCTATTTTCTGCTTGTTTACTTGTGATGTAAGCTGTGCAGTGTTCAACACACAACCATACACACCACGCAGTACGCATGTTCGTTCTCTTTGATCCCTGTGAATCTCACAATGCCCTCCTCCTCCTCCAAGTAAAAAAAAAAAGATGTATGGACACCAGAGGAAACACAGCGATAATCAGCCGAATCACCATGAGCGCGTAGCACTTCGGCGGTGTTGCTGAGGCGTTGCAAGTATTACATTCGCCACCCTCCTTTCCTTTTGCACGCTAGAGGTGGCGCACGTGCCGCGGTTTTAGAGGCCGAGGGTCCACTTTACGATGTCACAAGGTTGAGAATAGCGAAGTGGCGGATGATGGGAGGCAGTCAAAGATGTAACATGACAGGGGCTCTGTGTTCTCGGGCTATAAGCCAAGCAATGCCGTCTACACTTTTTTTTTTACACTGCTCTATCCTCCAACGCCTATCTTGCCCCTTCCTGGCCCTCTCCCCACAGCATACAATGGGCTTCAAATAAAGGGGGGAGAATAATAAGCACGACTGGAACCTGCAGCGCGACGTCTCGTCACCTATGGAGACTGCAGCTGTGGCTCACGGGGACTGGATGTAACACAAACAACCTCTCTCTGTCCACCTCTGCTGCGGTTGCTGGTGGCAATTAGTGTAGTGATTTCGCTGGTGCATGTGATTACCTGCATGCATAAAGAGTAGAGTGGGTTCTTGTGTGCCTTGCCGACTTTTCTTCAGTTTCATCGGCTTCCTGATGATCTCGGCCACCTATGTGTGGTATGTCAGGTTCCGGTATCCACTCTTTGGGAAAGTTGGGATGATGTGTCACTGCTGATAGCAGTGAGGTTGTGGATGGTGTTGTATCAGAACGATCGGCAATAGTGAACGTGCTTTTACCGCCCACAAGATAGGCGACTTGTGGACGTGGCTCGAGCGCATCTCAGCCGACACTCACTGCCTGCTGGTGAGGAGACTGAGGCAACGTGTGCAGCATGTGGATCAGTACAGTGCGAGTCTGGAGTCGTGCTCAGATGACTGATTTAGCATTGCTGTAACGCACGTCTACGGCTGCTTTGTATCACGCGATGAGCCTGTGACACGCTGGGTTCAGTGGCGCTTGAATTCCTGTTACATGACGGAGAATGGGCGCATGGGGAAAAGGGGGGAGCCATACCGTATGGAGTCTGTTCGGCTGCGTGTGCGCGGCGCCATCGTTTTTCTTACTCTTCGCTCCTTCTCTCTGTTGTCCCACTTGCATCTACGAAGAAAGAAAAGTCAACCCTAACGGAGCAGATGGACGGCATTCTTTCAGGCTTAAACATTACGTGCAATGAGGCAGCGCTGTCGCTCATCGAGATGGCGCGTAGCAACGGACTGCTGTTCAGTAGCAGTGATTTACCAGCAACAAGCGACCACACCACCGAGCACAGCCATCATTATCACGTCTGCGGCTCGTCCTTTGATGTGGCGCCGCACTTTGAGGTTCTGAGCGCGATTGGGCATGGCACGTATGGTTTGGTGTGCGCTGCTGTGGACCTGCGCCTTGTTCCATCCAGCGTCTACTATAACGAGGCGATGCGCACCATTGAGGAGGAAGGCCGCATTGTTACGCGACGACGTCGTGGCCACGACGCTCCCATATACTTTCGTACGCGTGTTGTGCTGGGCGAGACACCGAGTGGTAGTCCAGTGCGCGTTCCGCACTTGTACTCGGAACCGTTTAAGCGCCGTGTGCTAGCCCATGGGGAGGTGTCACCGTTTGTGGCGATCAAGAAGGTGGCGAAGGTTTTCGACGATCTCGTGGACGGGCGCCGTATCCTGAGAGAGGTGAAGTTGCTGAAGTACCTGCAGGGACATCCGAACATTCTGCGGTTGATGGAAGTTGGGCGGCCTCCCGTCTCTACGGGGGCCCCGTCGTCCGCCACGTTCGAAGACATCTATATTGTGACTGACCTCATGGACACAGACCTAGCTGCCCTGCTGAAGTCTTCGCAGGAGATTCAGATGAATCAGCTCCGCTTTATCGCCTATCAGCTTTTCAAGGCGCTGGTGTACGTGCACAGCAGTGGCGTCATCCATCGTGACCTGAAGCCGTGTAATATCTTGCTTAACGGCAACTGCGACATGAAGCTGTGCGACTTTGGTCTCTCTCGTGGCGGTGTTCCTGCTTGGTTGCATGAAAGCACTCTCAAGGCGGTCGCGGCCGATGCTGAGTCAAGCATCGAAGAGCTTGAAGACTGGGGTCGATTCTGTTGGTCATCTTCCGCTGCCCGTAGTACATCATGCGCTTCTCACGTGGCCAAGCAACCCCCGCTCTACAGCCTCACCGACTATGTTGTCACGCGTTACTACCGAGCACCCGAACTGCTCGTAATGGGGCGCTACAACCACGCAATCGACATGTGGTCTGCCGGTTGTATCCTAGCCGAGATGCTGCTACGCCGCCCTTTGTTTGCCGGTGCAAACTACCTTTCCCAGCTGACGTTGATTCTGGAGACTCCGGGGCTACGCGACGTGCCGCAGACCCCGGAGCAGGTCGCCACGCTTTTCGAGGGTGGCGAGGAGGGCAAGCACTTTATCTGCGACATTCTTTTTCACAACACTGCCGGAAGATGGGAACCGCGAACACTGCGCAACCAGGTGCAGTCACAGGCCATGTTCCACACCACCCTCTTTGGCTCCAGCGCTGACATTCCCGTTAGTCTCGGCATCTTGATTGCCAAGCTGCTTTCCTTTGATCCCAGAAAGCGGCCTACCGCTGTGGAGGCGCTGCGCGATCCATTTTTTAGCCCACTCTATGACGCCAGAGATGAAATTGTGCGCTGCACTGCATCCGACTCGGGCTTTGCACGAGAGGAAATCGACGACATCGCTGCCTACAAGAAAACTCACCCATGCGTTGTGGTGGACGAGAACCCGGTATTCCCGTGGGAGTTCGACCACCGCATTACCAATGCACAGTCATTGCGCAGCCTCTTCGAGGAGGAGTGTCAGATCTCGCGTGATGTGCAGCGGCAGATTGAACGGCAGCAGCGTCCGCTTTCGGCTCCTACGGCGTGCAGTTTAGTACCGTAAACATCACTGGAGAGGGGCTCGGCTTCGGGGACGTCGGACAGAAGCGGCGGTGATAATGTCCAGTGAGTTATGAGGGAACACGTAAACAAACACCCCCATTCTCACCGCACACACTTAGCAACTTGCCACCGCTGCGGCACTCTCCGTGCACCACATTTTCTTTTTGCTTTACGTGCTGATGCTGCGAGCCTTCTCTCTCTCTCTCTCTCTGTGTGTGGTGCAGGATACACCCACATGCGAGGCGATTCAACAGCAGCAATGCGTGTTGTGCTCTTCTTTCTCTCACCTTGACAAGCCCGTGTACGTCACCGGACTGCTCTGCCCGGAGTGGGGACTTCCTATTTCTCTTTTTCATAGGATAGCCACTGACTCTGGGAAGAGAATCGAGTACCGGGGGAGTTGTGAGCCTGTGGCGATGCCACGTGTGCAGCAAATTCCATGGCCAGCGCATCCAGTAGTCCTGTCGCCAAGCACCGCAAACTCATGATTTCTGTGGTTGCGCATTCCCCTATCCCCTGACCTCTCTCTTCACATTCCTGTCGTCATATTTGCACCACTGCCTCTCTTTTCTCTCTCTCTCTTGACACACACCACGCACGCACGCACACACACACACATGCGCACTCTTGCACACCGCCGCTTCACTTCTCCTGCTCCTTGCGCACAGTCTCAAAGTAGGAAAAGAAAGCACATAGGAGGACGTGCGGGGGACATATCTGCATAACGTGGAAACAGCGGGTCGAAGCCCTCTTCCCCTTCTCCCTGTGGCTGGGAATCAGTATTTTTATGCCAACAAGAGAGAGAGAGAGAGAGAGAGAGAGAGAGACACGAACAGACAGCCTGCGTTTGACTGTGCCCGTGCGTTTCCTTTGTGTAGAAAAAGACCAGAGGCCCGGCAGAACACACCAAACGTGCTCACTTCACGCGACCTCTGCTTCCTCGTTCCCTCTGTGTATTTGCATTTTTCTACAGGCATGCACGTACAAACGCTCGTACAGGCGTACAACACAGGTGCACAGACATTCAGAGACGACAAAAGAACGAGAGAGCCGCTGTCACAGCACTGACACAGCTCAGAGTCTGCGAGAGGAGCAGCAAAACACTCCAATCAGGCAAGGTCGCCATACGAGGCGCGCTGCCATCCTCCCTACACTTGCCCCATCGAAACCCGGCAGTGCCACTATTCGCTCACTCCCTTCAATTTCCACACGCAACACAATGTTGCGCCGAAACGCCAGTTTCGTCAGCCAGGCGCCACGGCTTGCCACGGCGGTGCTCAGCTGTGGCGCGCTCTTGCAACCAGTGTGCCACAATGCCACCTCCTCGGTACCTCCAAGGTCCGCGACTGCCGCTGGTGCGACGGAGTCTGCTCCAGGGTTGTCCGCGAGGGGCTTGCCTGCCGTGCCTGCGATGAGGCCGTACCCAGCGCGACAGAACCCATTTTTGCCCACCTTGGTGACCGACGACCCCAAGATGCTGCTGGCCAAAGCGCAGTACTGCATCTTCACCCTCGCCTACGATCCCGTGCAGAAGTTGTTTGCTGTCTACTCCGCCACAACAAACGAGGTGGTGGTCATGGAGGAGGCACTCATCTGGAAGGCCGCCATGTGGATGGACGAGCGCATCGGTGACGACTACATCGCTGGGCTCCTGTTTGGCAACGACGCCTCGACCGACGTGAAGTCCGCCGCGGCGCTGCTAAGCAACAAGGCAATGAAGAGGCTGTCGTTGGCCCCAGACACGTGGGGCATCACGTTCCTTGCCTTCAAAGCACAACAGGAGGTTGTGAAGGGTGTGGACATGCCTCTCGGACTCGAGCACGCTGCATTTCTGCTGACGCAGCGTCAGTTCAATGGCACTACCGTCGACCCATCGGTGTACGATGTGGGGGCCGGCACGTACATGCCGAGCGACACGCTCAAGTCAAACGGGGCAGCGCGCAGTGCCGTTCTGGGCTGGGAGGTGCTGCTCAACGTGCATCGCCGCTTTGGTACCCCTGGCAGCCGCAAGGCGCTGAATCCGGTGGAGCAGATTGTGCGACGCGTCGTGAAAGCGGTGAACGTCTTCGTGGTGGATATCAACGTGCGGGTCGGCAAGGGCACCATCACGGAGGGGTACACGATGATTGTCACCATCTTTGACTCACAGCGGCGCTCCCAGTCGGTACACATGATCCGCAGCTTAGCAGAGGAAACCGTGAAGCTCAACGCCCTCACCACGCTCCTCTATGGCGAAGGCAGCTCGTCTATTTCGCTGTTTGTACCAACGGCCCGCACCAGGCCGTCGCAGCTCGTGGCGTTTGCGAGGACATGCCGCCCGAAGAGTCCGTTCTTCGTGGCGGAGATTTCGAGCTTGGATCCGTACTTTGGTGGGCACAGGGTCGCAAAGGGCGTTAGCGAGGAGGAAGATCCGCGGGCAACGTGGAACCTCATCAGGCAAAATTGCTTCCCAGAGAATCACCTGCGCAGGAATGAGGAGAAAATGGACCGCTACCTCCATAGGGGCTTCACTGCGCTGGCAAACAAGCTCTTCTCGGAGCGTCTGCATAAAGTCTCGCCAGCCATAATGAGCGCCGTGAACAGCATTCCTGCGCAGGAAGAGGCTGCGGCCGCCTTTAAGCGCCTGGAAGAGATGGCTGCGGAGGCGAAGAAGAACCCAGTGCCGCAAATCACAACGGCCAGCTTTCTCAACAAGGTCAACATCAACGACGCTGAGGTGGTATTTGGGCTACAGCAGTGGCGCAGAAAAATCTACGAGGATCAAGGACGCCTGGAGCGGGAGAAGAAAGCCCTAGACGGCCTGCGCCGGTACCTCATCCTTGATTTGGAGACGACGACGATACGACGCTACAAGCGTGTCGCGAACCCGTTCACCAAGGAGAACTACGTCGTCTTGTCTGGCGCTCGCGACTACAAGGGGAACGTCTTCTTGCCGAGGCGCTACTTTGACCGCAGCGTTGCCTTGCGCTACGACGATCCGTCCGTGACAAGTCAGAACCACCTCGTTGAGAAGTCTTCCAAGGACTCGCTTTTTCTGCCGCCACTAGACGAGTACGATGTCATCGTCGGCCACAACATCAAATTCGACATGCTGCACATTTGGCGCGACGTTGAATTCCGCAGGTTCCTGCGCCGTGGCGGCAAAATATGGGATACCATGTATGCCGAGTACCTCTTGACCGGACATGAGGTGAAGCTCGGGCACGGGGCAGGTCTGGAAGATGTAGCGAAGAGCTACGGCGGCCAAACAATGAAACTGGATGCTGTGAAGCAGGCGTGGTCAGAGGGGAAGGAGACGTACGAGATCCCGTACAGCACTCTCACAGAGTACCTCCACGGTGATCTGGAGAACACCGAGCTCATTTTCTGCAAGCACATGGAGCGGGCCCTTGAGCAGCGGCAGGTCATTATCTGCTGTGCGCGGATGGAGGGGCTTCTGTGCACGACGGAGATGGAGTACAACGGGCTCAAGACAAACCTCGACTTAGCTCAGCGACAAAGCAATGAATTGACGACGAAGGTATCGGAACTGCGCCGACAGTTGGAGGAGTCAATCCCGCACGAGATTCCGCACGACTGCCGCAAGTTCTTCAACTGGTCCTCAAATCAACACCTCATCACATTCTTCTTTGGCGGTAATCTCACGCTGAGCACGAACGCGCGGGAAAGCAAGCCGCTGACGGGCGAGCTGTTTGCGCGTCACACGTTGTTCCTCCGCTCCGAGTACTTCCCGCGGTCTGCGTACCCGAATGGCGTCTTTCTGCGACCACCAGTGCACGTCCTTGGCATCGGTGACTGCGTGGTTATGGCGGGGCTTCCCTCTGAGAAGGGCACGCGCCTCTTCCGCGGTTACCTGGAGGCGTACATGCGACAGGCGAACTTCCGCAAGAGCTCATCGATTTTGGAGAGTTTGCGGCGAGAGGCAACGACGGTGTCGCGGCTGGATGCCGACAAGCGCGGCGAGACGTCAGCCCTGGCCAACCTGCTGCCGCGCCGCCATCTCTTCCTCTTCGCGGCGCTCACCATGAGCAGTAACGACGGCATTGCGAAGTTTTTCGTCAAGAACCCGATCAGCGGCGAGTCCGTGACAATCACGGAGAGCGACAGGGCGGAGCAGCTGGAGCGGTTTGTGAGCGCTCAAGTAGCAAAGCATACAGAGATGATCATGCCTATTGAGGACGACGCTTCGCTGAAGGACGCGGCGTTTGCAGGCGCGCACGTGACTATTCTAGCGCGCGATGCCGGCTTCTCTTTCATGCACTTTATCCACAGCGATGCGGGGCTGACTCGGTACTTGGATGCGCACGCCGGCTACGTTGACACGGTTGACCCAAAGCTGCGCTACAACATCTCTCTCGCTGACACGGTAGCCATCTTTGCCTACTACAAATACCACTACGTGAACGATGTGAACGCGAAGCTAAGCAGCTCGAGGCAGAGAGGCAGCAGCACCAGCGGCAGCGCCGTCGACTCGTTTGGACCTGTCATCCCGGCAAAGGCGCTGCCGAAGGTGGGGAGGCGCAACAAGCTGAGCATCGCCGAGGCCTTCAAGAAGGCGCTTCTGCAGGAGTCATTGATGAAGCCGGAGGAGTGGTGCAACTACTACATTGACATCTTTTTCCACATCGCCAACGCGGCCCTGCAGCACGAGGCGCTCTCGACGGAGCCACCCAAGTCACGCAAGGGAAAGAAGAGGGATGCAGCACGTGTCGACGACGACCTTCCCGTACTGTTGCGGCAGCGGCGCGCTTTTGTCGGCTACTACAATTCGCTGCCTGATGCCGAGCGAAAGCGGCTGGCGCTTATGTGTCTGGTGGGCAAGACGGCCTCCTCAGCGTACGACTGCTTTGCCATCCCATGCGCTCACGATGATCTCGTCAAGGTGAGCATCAAGGGCCGGCTTGCGCAGTACATCCCAAATGAGCTGGAGGCGGAGCAGGTGATGCGCCGCTTCCGCAGCTCCACGACACGCCAACTGCAGGTCGGCGAAGACAGCCTTAGTTACTTTAAGTCTAACCATGACGACAAGACCGCCAGTATTATCCTTGAGTTGCGCGCGCTCGAGAAGCTAATCGGTACCTACTACGAGAGCACTGATGGCGGCACTGGAATGGTGTCGCTCGTGCACTCGACGGACAGCTGCATCCACCACGAGCTGATCCACAACAAGACCAATACCGGACGTCTGGCGAGTGCCAACCCGAACTGCCAGAACATTCCCAAGGAGGACAAGTCAAGCTTGCGAGACATGTTCATCAGTCGCTTCGGTGACAAGGGTATGTGCATCGAAGCAGACTACTCACAGCTGGAGGTTGTGGCGCTCGCTGTCCTCGCATCCGACGAACAGATGCTTGAAGACTTGCGGCAGAACGTGGACTTTCACTGCAAGCGTGTGACGATGATGCGACCCGATCTCAAGTACACAGACGTGCTGCAGCGCGCCAAGAAGAACAAGGAGCTGGAGTTCGTGAAGCTGCGACAGCAGGCGAAGATCTTCTCCTTCCAGCGGCAGTACGGTGCTGGCGTGCGGATGCTGAGTCAGAGCACTGGACTCACTCAGGATCAGGTGCGCATGCTCATCGAGAAGGAGAATGAGACTTATCGTGGCGTCGAGGTGTTCAACAAGATGGTAGCCTTATCGGCGAACAGCTACGACGCATCGCTGCAGAACGGTGTACGCAACGTTCGAGGCCACCAGTTCTTCAAGGGCATGTTCCCCGTGCTCACGGGCAGCCGCTACGTCTTCACAGAGTCGGATGTCCCTGAGGGAATGCTGCGCGAACGGGACGCGGTGCGCAAGTCAACGAATTTCTCACCGACACACCTCAAGAACTACCCCGTGCAGGGCTTCGCTGGCGAGATTGTACAGGTGATGCTCGGGGTGCTGTGGCGGCACTTCCTCGCCAACAACAATTACAACGGCCTTGCGGTGCTCACGAACACAGTGCACGACTGCGTGTGGGTGGACTGCCATGTCTCGGTGTACCGGCAGGTGGCCAAGGATGTAGAGCTGATCATGAACGGAGTGCAGACGGTGCTCAATGCCTTGTACCCTGAGATGCAGGTGGCCGTGGATTTCCCGTGCGATGTGGTGGCTGGGGAGAGCATGGGTGCACTGCGGCCCATCGAGGAGGAAACGACGCTCTAGACCCTCTCTCAGTGCTCATTTGTTTAGCTGATGCGACTCTTTTTTTTATCCGTCGTGTGCACGATGGCTTTCCTCGGCAGCACTCGAAGATGTCCACTGTTTGTGGGTGGGATTGGCAGCGGCATGGAGAAGAGTCGGAGGTGGGGGGGGCAATGGCGTGTGGTAATGGACTCTTTCCACTCCACGCTGAGATAGACACACCTGCACACCTCCGCGAGTAGGGCCTGCTTTCTTGTGTTGATACAGATGGTTGTTAATGGTGCGTGGTGCTCGAGCGCAGCATGTCTCTCCGTGTGTGTGTGTGTGTGTGTGTGTGCCATGGAGGAGACCGAGAAGTCGACTGTGCATCTCACGAGTAACGACGAAGAAAAGAAGAAAACACTTCATCGATTGAGTGAGCCGTCGCACGTTGTGGTGAGTACTACGAGCAACACACACCCACGTACATAAATATATACACACATGCATACAAACTCAACGAAGTTTATCCCATAGACAGAAGTGGATGAGCACGAAGCGGAGCGCTCGTTGTCTTTCGCCGCTCTCCCTCCTTTCTTTTCTTTGATGCTTTGTAGCTCTCCGCATCCCCATCTGGTGTAGAGGAGGGCGGGACGGGGTAGGGTGAATGAAACACGCCTCCTCGTCCTTCATCATCACTATTTCACGATTAAAAAAAAAACAGAAGAAGAGAGTTCTTGTAAAGAAGCGTCAGCGGTGGGGGTACTTGGCGACGGAAAGACGTATTCCCTTCTGGCGAGGGTCTCATTCTTTCTCCCTTGCTATCGCCGTGGGTCGTAAAGAGAGTAGTGCGCTTGACTGGCGAACGACGTTTCTGCCCCTTCATGGACGACTGAGGCGTTCTTCAGGATGCAGTCATCGTCGGCTTCAACTATCGACCTGGGAAGCACGCAGCTGTAGTTGTTTCTCTCTGTACTCTTGTTCCCTCTACAATGCACACGTGCAGGCATAGACACGCTCACTGAAGTAAGGTGGCCTCGCTTTTTGCATGAAGTGTGTCGCCTCAAGTTTCTGGATGCGCTAGGACCTCTTCCACCTTCTGTCTTGTACTCTCGGCCCTTCATTCCTCATGACTACCTTATCGTGTTCGGTGATGCGCACCCACACAAACATATGCTGCGGCGGCTGCTGCCGCGTCTCACCACCGCGACAAACACGAAAACAACAACGACGCCTGCGTGCCTCTCTTTCCCACACGGCATCCCACCAAAAAAAAGCGCTTAGGCGATCCTACACGTCATATCAGAGTCTCTACTCAATACCACTTCTCTTTACTCTCCCTGCATGTTTCGCCTTTTCGGTCTCTTCACTTTCGTCGTAGTTTCACCAGCATCTCTCCCCCCTCGTTGTGTGTGGAGCGCCGCTTCCCTGAGTTAGTTCCATCCTTTTTGCTCTCTTTTTCCCCTTTCGTGGGTCCTCCCCCGGGTGGGCGGATGTCCTGTGCTTCTACGAGGACCATCCTTCACTCTCTTCCTTCAAAGCACTTACGTACACGTCTACTCACTCATCACAACCTACTCACACATACATAGCGTTGCGCGTGTGCTCGCGTGCGAGAGGGGCGACGAGTGTGCTTGTGTGTTGTGTCGTGTCGCTCCTATCTCCCTATCTTCTCTGCGGACTCCCTACAGCCTAGACACCTCAACACCCTTCCCCTCCCCACTCAATCGTCGTCATACGAGCACATCACAATCCCGACGCGCAGTATTTGGACATCTTCTCTCCATTTTGTTTTGCGCCTTTCCTTTCTCCCCATCCTACTTTGCTCTCTCTTTTTCTTTGCGTGCATGTGCGTGCGTCGGCGCCTGCCGTTGCCCCTTCCTACATCATTCCCTCTTCTCGTGTCGTGTGCCAGCACCCTCTACTTCCATCCAAGGAAAGGGAGAAAAGGCGCAACAAAATTTGGAATTTCTTCGTTTTCCTCTTTTCTTTTCGCCCCGCAACTGCTGCTGTTTCCCCCTTTTTCTGCCGCCCTCTACGCGGCCCCTACCGAAAGGAAACAAACCCGAACCGAAAGAGAGGGAATCTGTTGGTGCGTGTGAGCGTGTGCGTGTGTGTGTTTTATCCATCTTCGTTTGTCTTCACTTCACTGCCCCCGCCTTCTCTATCACCGCCACTGTCTCTTTCGCGCTTTTTTCTGTTCTGATTGGCTCTTCACTCCCTCTCTTTCTGCATTTGGCGGTGTGCTGGGGAAAACAACACTAAAGACAACCGGACAGGGCGCTTGCTCTCCCGTCTTTAAACTTTCTCTCCACTCCCAGCTCTCTTGCCTGACGCAAGCATTCAAAGAAGAACCGCACATACAAAGCCATACACCCACACACACACACAAGGGCCACAGATAGGGAAAACATGCTGTACTTCTTCGCCACTGTTCTCTGTGCATTCGGCACACTCCTACTGCTGAACCGCACGCTCTCGAGGCTGCGCGTAAGTCCGGCGCGCACGTCGTACGACTACGATGTCATCATTGTCGGTGGCAGCATCGCAGGCCCGGTGATGGCCAAGGTGCTGTCAGATCAGGGCCGAAAAGTACTCATGGTAGAGCGTACGCTGTTCACTAAGCCGGACCGCATCGTTGGCGAGTTGCTGCAGCCTGGCGGTCTGAACGCGCTGAAGGAAGTTGGTATGAAGGAATGCGCCGAGTCTATCGGCATGCCCTGTCACGGCTACCTGGTGGTGGACTTGAAAGGTGATCAGGTGGACCTGCCCTACCGCAAGGGTGCCAGTGGAGTGTCTTTCCACTTTGGCGACTTTGTGCAGGGGCTGCGCTCGTACGTCTTCCACAACTGCAAGAAGAATGTCACGATGATCGAGGGCACCGTTAACGCGATCTTGACGGAGGGCTTCTCCTTCAGCGAGCGTGCCTACGGCGTGGAGTACACGGTAGCGGAGAAGTATGAGGTGCCAGCCAATCCGTTCCGCGAGGACCCGCCCAAGGCCGACCCTATGGTGCGGACAGTGCGCAGGGTTGCCACGGCACCACTGGTTGTCATGTGCGATGGCGGTATGTCCAAGTGGAAGAGTCGCTACCAGCACTACACCCCCGCCTCTGCCAACCACTCCAACTTTGTCGGTCTCGTGCTCAAGAAGGTGCGTCTACCCAAGGAGCAGCGCGGTACGGTCTTCTTCGGCAAGACAGGCCCGATCCTGTCTTACCGCCTGGACGACAGCGAACTGCGCATATTGGTGGACTACAACAAGCCCATGCTGCCAAGCCTCGAGAAACAGAGCGAGTGGCTCATCCAAGATGTGGCGCCGCGCCTGCCAGAGCACATGCGCGAGGAGTTCATTCGCGTGTCGAAAGACACAAAGAGTCTGCGCAGCATGCCTGTGGCGCTCTATCCGCCCGCGTTCCCTTGCATCAAGGGCTACGTGGGCATCGGCGACCACGCCAACCAGCGGCACCCGCTGACGGGCGGCGGCATGACGTGCTGTTTTCGTGATGCGATTCGCCTGGCAAACAGCTTGAAGGGCATCCCATCACTGCGCTCTGCCAACCAGGACGAGATGGCCGCCATTGAGGACACGGTGCAGTCCGCCATTTTGAACTACGTACGCTTCCGCTATACCCACAGCTGCTGCATCAACCTGCTGTCGTGGGCTCTCTATTCCGTCTTTAGCACTCCAGCTCTGCGCGACGCGTGCTTCGACTACTTTGTGTGCGGTGGGGAGTGCGTGTCGGGGCCGATGGACCTGCTAGCCGGCCTCGACCCGAGCTTGGGCGCTCTCATCTTCCACTACTACGGTGTGGTACTGTACAGCGTCGCTAACGTGATAATGGGGGTGGGTGTGCACAACGGCAGTGGCAAGCAGCTGTCCGACTTGGAGAAGCTGATGAACGTCGCCTCCTTTTTTGTGGACTGGGAGCGCATGAAACACGCCGCGTACCTGCTGGGCAAGTCGACGAAGATCGCGCTACCGCTAGTGAAGAACGAGTTCTTCTCCATGTGGCGCTTCGTCGATCCCACAAGCCCACTGGCCAACATCTCCAAGCGCATCAAGATGATGATCTACGCTAGGCAGCTCAACGGCAAGCAACGCAAACCTGTCGGTATCTGAGCCGGATGCTCTACGTTGAGGTCACCCCCACCCCCTACGTGCACGTATTTCTCTGTCTGGTTTGGCGTATGGGCGAGGTGGAGATCGTGCGTAGGCACGCGTGCCGGACGAGGAACTGTGAACAAGCGGAGTGAAGGCGGTACGCGAGCTTGAAAAGGGAGGCCAATCTCTCTTTTCTACGTCTTTTCACTCGTTCACACTCTTTCGAGCGTCTCTGCACGCGTCGCGCGTCGTTCTTCCTGATTTTGCCGCCCCTTTTTTCTCCTGCTTCCTCCCGTTGCCTCTCTCAAAGTACGCTCCTCTGTTCACCTCTCTCGTTCGATTGTGACAACTCTACTTTCCCCAGGAATTCTGGTGTACGCGCATGTGCGTGTGCGTGTGTGTGTGCGTGCGTGCGCCACTCTCTTGTCTTGTCTCTCAGACCGTGTCGCCCTGGCTGTCCCCGATTCGGGTTATGGCCTTGAGGCGAATATCCCTCCAACAGCGCACACGTGCATTCCCACGTCGACGTATGCAGACACAACGCTCGCGCGTAAGCAGGAGGAGCAGCGTAGAAATGGACTAAGCAGCTGCACAGCGTCAATACACAGCACGCGAAATGTATGTGTGCCTGTGGGCAAGTGGGGAGCGAGAAACACGAGAGGGGGACAGCTGTGGAGATTCGGTCGAGACATCGATGCGAGCCTCATCGTGCGCGTACTCGATGGGAGGCACCGCGCGGAGATGTGTGAAGAGAAGCAGCAAGTGATGGCGAAGGGGGTGAGCTGAACATGTACACACCCACACACATACACACACAGAAGCTCACACCGACCGAGGAGAAAAGTATGGTGTCGTTTTGTTGGTGCCTTCTTTTCCTGTCACTCTGTGATGAGTTGACCCACGCACGTAAGGAAGACAGCTTGACACACCGACCCACACCGTGACCCTGCCTCCCGCTCATTCATGCACCGTCGCACACGCGTGTGCAAGCGTGGATGTGAATCCTCTCTTCACTCTCTCCTGTTATGTTGTGTATCGTGTGAGCAATTGGAAAGGAGAAAATGTGTACCCAAAGAGAAGCGATGAAGCGCACAGCTCTCTTCCCTGTGTGCCCCAACACATGCAGATGTGCAGCTATTTAAGCACGACAAACTTCTGCGCAGAATAAAAGAAACAGAGACGACGAGCATTACACATGTGAGTGCCTGCGCGAATATCGCCCGCTCTCTGATACCTTCAACCCCTCTCTGCCTGTGTTCCTCCTAACTCTCTCCATGTAGGTGTGCATGACTTCATGTCTGAGAGCGCAGCGAGAAGAGGAGGGGGAGGAAGAGAAGAGAGGCGAGCGCGCGTGCACACTTCCGTAAAGGACAAGCACGCTTGGGCCCAAACCTTTTGCAGCCTCTTTTGGCTAACACTGCGGGATCCACCGCGCGTATGATCAAGAGAGGAATTTGCCTGTAAACGCCTCTGCGACGGATGCCTGGTTGCCACAAGGAAACAGTCGTGTGCAGCGGTGGTGCCCTCCGCCTTGTTGTACGCACATGTGTCTCTTCCCCTGTGTACGCGCGTTCTGCTTCGATGCCGTTGAGGATTCAGTTGTTTTCAATGTGCTGGCTTCCACTGCTTCCTTCCCCCTTCCCCTCCATTCTGCATCACCTCTTCCCCACTTTCCTTTCCTCTGTTGCTCTCTCTTTCTTTGTGTACGTTCATCCCTCTGGGACTGCGTGTGCAGTGGATTGCTGCCCTCTCCTCTTAGCAGCTCGCGTTTCGCCACCCACACACGCGCACCCCCTTCCTCGTGGACTGAGCCGTTATACGGGCCGTGGAACTTTCGCGACTACACAAGCACGTATCTACACGGCACCACGCATTGTCCTACTGCCCGCACGCCCAAAACGCGCTGGACTCATTTCTGATTTTTTTTTTTCCTTCTCGGACTGTATAGGTACGCGCACTCGCTGGCTGACTTGCATCGTCTTTTCCTCTCAGCGTCGCTATCGCACTCGAGCGCGCGCGTACCTCCACGCTGGTGGGTACACTGTCTTATATCTCCTAATTTTTTCCCTTTTTACGACCTCTTCGTGGAGGGCCTGTCCGGTAGGCATCTGAGCGCATATTTGTGAGTGGCATCGCTGTGGCTCTGCATAACGCCGTGTGCACGTTGGTCTCCGAAGGCTGGCGCTCAACACTCCTTTAGTCATCCTCTACTGGTGAGCTTCACTGTTTTTCTTTTGAATCTCGAAACAACTGCTTGAGCAACTCTGCCGTCAATGATGGAGTCGCAGCTTAAGCAGCTGCTTGTGCAGGGTGGGCTGGAGCACACGGTGCAAGGCTTCGTCGAGGGCGGCGTTACCTCTGTCCAGCAGCTGAAGCAGCTCACCATGCAGGACTACCACTCCGTCGGCGTCATCGTCATGACGGACCGTCGGAAGCTCTTCGAGCTCATTCAGTTCTTGAAGCGTGATCAGGCAAACGGCAGTGGCGGTTTCATGGGAGGACCTGCCGCAGCGATGGCATCGACGAGCTCCAAGTCACCGCCCCCCGCCGCGGAGCCGGTGCCGCGTGCGCAGGCCTCCGCACACGGCTCCGCGGCGCCAGCCCGAGTCTTTACACCGTTGCGCCGTGCGACCCCGACGGAGGCGATACAGCGACGCGAGCGGGAAAAGATGGAGCAACCACGGCCGATGTCGGCGCAGCGCCGTGACCCCAACGCGGACGAAGGCGAAAACGCCGTCCGCTCTGCCGCTGCTCCAGCAAAGCCGCTGTCGCGCCCGGTGAGCCGCGTTGGTGCTTCGTCTCCCTCACCGTTCGGCCGGCGCCCAACTGCAGACGGGGGCAACGCACAGCGACGTCGTACCAGTCGAATTACCGTGGTGATTCGCAAGCGTCCCCTCAACGTTAACGAGCACGCCGACGGTCTCTACGACATTCTCGCGACAGACCCGGACAACAACCACATCATTACGCTGCTCGAGCCGCGCCAGAAGGTAGACCTCACCCGCTACATCGAGAAGCACCGCTTTACGTACGATAAGGTTATGGACGACCGCAAGACCAACAGGGACGTGTATGAGGAAGCCTGCAAGCCGTTGATCGAGACGGTGTTCGAGGGTGGCTGTGCAACGTGTTTTGCTTACGGTCAGACGGGTAGCGGTAAGACATACACAATGCTAGGCAAGGACAAGCAGGAGGGCGTGTACCTGATGGCGGCCAAGGACCTCTGGTCGCGACTGAGTCGGGGTATGGGTATCAATGTCTCTTTCTTCGAGATCTACGGAGGCAAACTGTACGACCTGCTGAATGAGCGCGAGCGGTTGGCATGTAGGGAGGATAGCCGCGGCGTTGTTAACGTCTGTGGTCTGACGGAGCATCGTGTGGACAGCACCGACCATCTTATGGAGATCATCGACTACGGCAACACCATCCGTGCAGCGGGCTCAACTGGCATGAACGCCGACTCCTCACGCTCGCACGCCATTCTCCATATCACCATCGTGAATGAAAAGAACCGCTTTTTTGGTCGCTTCACTTTCATCGATCTTGCTGGCTCTGAGCGCGGCGCTGACACGCTGGATAGCGACCGCACCACGCGGCTGGAGGGGGCGGAGATCAATAAGTCTCTCTTTGCCCTCAAGGAGTGCATCCGTGCGTTAGATCAGAACCATCGCCATATTCCGTTTCGAGGGTCTAAGCTAACAGCGGTGCTGCGTGACTGTTTCATGGGCAACAGCCGCACGGTGATGATCGGTAACATCAGCCCTGCTAGCGGCAGCTGCGAGCACACACTCAACACGCTGCGCTACGCTGACCGTGTAAAGGAGCTCAAGAAAGACAGGTCTAGCCACAGCGCGGCAGAGGAGATTATGATGGGGCAGATGCCCACGGAGCACATCGAAACTGTCGGCATCTCCGGCTCCTTTGCGCAGCGTCGCGCGAAGGAACGTGTGGTCACGAGCTCGCGCTCCTCGAGTCAGACACGCACTCGCGAGCCCGGAACACCAAACCAGAAGATGGGCAACAGCTTCAATCGACCCGGCGACGACAGCTCTGACAACACGCTCCGGTCCAACCGCAGCTTCGGCTCGCGCCCCGTCACCAGGAACTCCCCACAGAAGAGGTATTACTACCGCCCGACCCCGACCCACAGTCGTGGCCCGAGTGGCATGTCCTCGGCGATGCCGACACCTATGGGTGATGACTCGCGGTACGACAGCGGTGACAGTCTCGACGCCGAGGAAGACCACCTGATCTTGGCACATCGTCATCATATTGACTGCATGATGGAGCTGCTAAAAGAGGAGATGACGCAGCTCAACGCCGCCGAGAACCCGGAGAACTCGATGAGTGGGTACTGCAGACGTGTCGACGCTATTCTCTCCTCCCAGGTGCGCCGCATCGAGGAGCTGCGCCGGCAGCTCGATCAGTACACCCGCCATGCTGGTGCCGCTGGCCGCCGCTGATCAGGCTACCAAGTGCGTTGTGAATGGCCACCTGAGCGGCGTTATGGACGAGCTCTGCTGAATCACCGCACCTGCTCACTGGGTACGTGTCGTCGACAGTGTTTCCTTGTGTTGCTTTGGTCATGATGCCTGATCTCTTTCGTGGGCCGTCTCCCCTGGTGTCCCGCCTTTCGTTCTCTTGCTTTCATCCTGTCATTCACCCAGCGCATCTCCTCATGTACGTCTGTGAGACGGGAGAGAGAACGGAGAAGTACTAACTGGAATGTGTGAGTGAGTAAATAGGTTGTGCTTTAAGTCGTTGTCGCCCTGCTCCCCCCTCTCCACTCACTGACACATGTGCAGAACATCTGATGACGGTGACGGCGTGCCTCGTTGGCTAAGTGATGCGTTGCGACAGCATCTTTTTTCGCTGTTTCTCTTAGCTTTGCCTCGATGTTTTTTCTAGTTTTCGTTTGTGTCGTCTCACTTGTTTCTGACTCATGCCTCCCACGTGATGGCTGTGGGTGTGAGCCAGTTGTTTAGATGTGACAGCGTGTGTCTGTGTGTGTGTACGTGCACTTGTGCCTGCGCGTTCGCCGTTTTGTTTGGCGGTGCTACGCTCTCTCAAGTTCCCCCCTACCTCTCTTTCTTGTCAACATACCCTTCAGTCGCTCTTTCGCCAGGCGCTTATTTTCGCCTCTTGTGGGCCTTTCGTCTCCCTTTTTTTCATGTCAGGGGTGTTGCTGGCGCTGCCACTGCCAAGTTCCATATGTCTCACCGCCGTGCTCGAGCTGATTGCTTCGCTCGCCACCTCTCTGACGCACACACCGATGTTAGTCTTTGTCACTCTTTTTGGGAGATTTGTTTACCTTATTGTGTGTCTGTGCGTGTCATTGCGGGGGCTGGGGCGGGAGAGGTGCAGCCGCAGGAGGTCCTGCGCTGACGTCTCACTTTCTGACTTACTTTCCCACCCTCGCGTCTCGCATAAGGTTCCGCTGTGGTACGGGTTCAACGATGGGTAGCGCACATTCGAGTCGGCCACGGACAGTGCGTGGGGGGGGGGGAGGGGGATGCACACAATTTCTTTGAAATATGCAGGCATTTTCACTTTGCCTTCTTTGTGTGTGTGTGTGTGTGTGTGTGTGTGTGTTCAAGTCACTGTCGCTTTCTTCTATTTAGAGTATAAACGGTTCTCTCAAGACTGCGAGGGTGTGAGAGGGGTGGTGGTGATAGAGTGCTGAGGAGACAACAGTCTAGAGGAGGGTGGGGTGTAAGTTTGTAGAGGGGGCGGGAGAGTGGAACGAGAGAGTTAAGCCCTTTGTGTGTGGATACGAGTGAATGAGGCGAACAGAGAACTACTTAACGCCCTTTCCTTTCCATCCGTCCTCAACTTTTCCACCTATCCCCTTCATTCCTCTTTCATTTCTTTTTCCTTTATCAGAGCAGGACAAGCCGAATTTTTTGCTTGTCGAGAGTACGTATGTTTGGTTGTGTGTGCACGTGTGTGTGTGTGTGTGTGTGTGTGTGTGTGTGGTTCTCGTTGATGCCGTTACGTTTCTTCGATTGTGATGTGCCCCTCCCTCCCCCTCCCCCCCCTACCACCACCACCACTACTTACCCACGTGTTACGTTGCCTAACGCTCGCTTTCTTTCGCCATTTGTTCTTCTGTTTTGAATGTGTACTGGTCCCTGGGCAGCACCTCCTCTGCCTCTTCTTCTTCGTTCTCTTCGTTGTTTGCCCGTTGATTGACTTGTCTCCACGGTTGATGCGTTTCTTTGGTTTGGTTGAGTGTTGCTGCCTCCTGCTCCCTGTCTCTTTCCCTCTCTTGCTCTCCTCCGCGCTCTTGTGTGTCGGCCTTCATGGGCATGTTAGGGTGTGTGTGTGTGTGTGTGTGCGTGTGCGTGTGCGTCTGCCGTATACTGTTGGATGGTTCGCTGCGTTTGTATTCTTCTGTTCCCCCCTCCTTTATTGAGTTCCGATTTGCCGTGTCTCTTTCTGCCGTGATGCTGTGCCACCCTCATCCCCGCCACGGGAACAAACACCCCCACCCCACACACACACATAAAGGCAGGGAAACACGCTAGGAAGCCGAGCGCCATTTGTCATGCTTGGGCATGTGCCCCGAGCTGAGCATGATGGCTGAGGGCGATAAGTGTGTGGGGGGTAGGTGTGGTGTACCCCACACACGCCCGTGGAGTGCTCGGTCTCTGGTTGGTGGTCTCTCTACTGTCCTGCTCTCAAGTAGCACTACTGGTGGCGGCGTACCGGTTGACATATCCACTCTGCTCCCACCACCCTCTCCACACACGCACACCCACACCATATTTCCTTTTCCGTGTGACTTATCTTTGCTTCTTGGCGGATATGGGACGCTGGAAACGCTTTGTGTTTAGGGGAGTATCTGGACTTCTGGCGTGTTGGCCTCCGTCAAGGCTGGTTGTACCCACGTGGTCGGTGGCGCTGTCATGCCTTTTCTGTCTCGCTTCGCTCCTCACTCTCTTACTTGGCCCTTTTGCTTCTCTTTCCCTCCGCTTCACTTACATTTCTTGTTGCTTTATACGCCTTCGCACCCCACTGCCGTCATCAGCAGCAGTAGCGTGGGCGTACACACAGGGCATCTCCACGAAGGGACTCCGTCTCCTCCTGCATACGCACACACCGGCTCGACGCCATCAGCACTACCGCACAGATCATCAAAGGCACGCTCAGACGGCAGAGCAGCGACGAGAAAAAGGGGAGTATCGAAGCGAGTAGACAGGGGGGAAGGAGATATCTCACGTGTAGAGGCGCGTGTGTGCCCCTGTGCCAGTGTATGAGCGACGTGTGGTCGTTTTTCATCTTCTCCCGCTTTTTTTATTTTACCTCTTAGACGGAGCCGTGGCTCTGTGTGCTGCTGTGTTGTGTTTTCACGTGGTGCTGCTGCGCGTGTATGTAGCCCACCATCAGCCGCAGCCAAACAATACAACCTCCGCACACACACACACACACACACACAAGCACGCAAGCTCAACCATCAGCACGCAGGCTCACGTAGCATCTCTGCATAGAAACACACTCTTATAGACGAATTGGCTAGGGGGAGGCGCAAGGAGGGCTGGCAGAAGCACACGCACGCAGGGACAGAACCGCACAGGTAGCGCTTGCTTTGTTCCTTTTCTCGGTGGACGTCTCCCTTTTCCTCCATTTTCTTCGCAGTTACCTTCCCGAGCAGCACAGGATTCCGCTTGTCCGGTGCACTGCCCGTAGCAACGGGAAGAGAAGAATCCCTCAAAACCCATTGCACTACGGCATTCGAATACCCTTGCGTGATTCATGCAGCGGACGTATACGCCGGCTTCCCATTGCCTCGGTGCACGGGTGTTTGCTCACCTAGTAGCTGCACTGCGGCACCAGAGTACCCGCAGTGCAGCTGCCGTTGCGGCGAAGGAAGTGCCGTCATCGTCACTCTCTGGCGGCCCGCAGACGCTACGGATTCGCTCTCGCGCCTATGGCCCCTCTTCAGATCTCCTGAAGGGCATTCCGGAGTATGTCGCGCTAAACGTGGAGGCGACCCTTCACCCGGAAGACGCAGCGGTGCTGCGCGCCGTCCTGGGCTTCTCGATGCCGAACCTCGCCAGTGTGCGTGTTACGCCGGTACTGCCGCACGGGGTGTACGAAACCAGGGCTCCTCACTGCACCGGTGCCGCCTACCCGACTGATATCATCAGCTCCACCGAGCGAGAGGTGATGGAGAGGTGTCTGCAGGAGCAACTGACAGTGGTGGCTAACCTTGTTGTGGACCAAGTTGAGCAGCGCACCGGGCATCAGTTGGATGCCCTGCACGTGTCGTATGCGGATAAAATGAAGAGCTTCTCGGAGATTGTGCTTAATAGTATCCATGACGAGCTGCGGCAACTCCGCGTCGTGCGTGAGCGACATGGTTCCACGGAGCGAGGAATTCCCAGTGCTGCCCCTTGCCCCTCTCCAACGGCCCTCGACGTGGAGACGGTAGCGCGACTGGTTAGTGCACGCGTTGCCGAGCAGCTTGCAGGAGTCAACCTAGCCACCCCACCCTTCACCACCACCACCATCACCCCGACCCCAAGCAGCGGCATAGCTCATCAACTTGCTCGTTTGGAGGCAAGCACGGCAGCGCACTTTGAGGACTTGCAGAAGCGCGTCACGATTGCAATTGAGGGCCGTGACACGCCCGCGCAGTCCTCGACGTTGGTGGATCTCCGCGCTGCCGTCGTGGAGGCGGTTCAGAAGGTGGCCGCCGAGCAGCAGGAGAGTCTCTCGAACTTGATCGGTGACCTCTTGACTGACAAAGTGGCAGCGCGTGGAAGTGGCTCCGCCGCCGCTGCCAACACGGCATTCGACATGAGGACAATCGAAGAGAGCGTCGAGAACGCCGTGCAGTCGGCCACCAATGAGCTGCGCCGCACCATCACCAGCGAGGTGAAGAAGCTTGCAAAGGCGAAGGGCACCGGCGGCGAAGTCACAGGGGGCGCCGCAGTGGACGCGGACATGGCGATTGAAATTGAAAAAGTTTTCGACGCTGTACAGTCGACGCAAAGCCGTCTTACGGCGGTGGACGAAACCGTGGGAGACGTCTTCAAAGAGCAAGCCGCCACCCAGGACGCACTGCGGGCTATGCAGGAGCTCCTGCACCGTCAACTCAACGAGCTGCGTAGCACTGTAGCCACCGCGGCTGCTGCTCCAGCTAGTGATGCCTCGGAGGCAGCTCAGCAGAGGATCGTGGAGGCATTGGAGCAGCTGCGCCGCGACGTGTCGGCGACAAATGCTGCCCTGGCAATTCACCAAGGCGACACGCCGCACCAACTCATGACGGTGGCGCAGGTGGTGAGCGACAGCGTCACGGCTGCCATCCAACAGCAGACGAGGGAGGCCGTGCAGTCCGCCATGTCCGCCATCCAGGAGCAGCTAGATGCGCTCCGAGAAGCCAAAGAGACTGTGTCGGTCCCCGCCCCCACTCCGCCACCACCTGCCACTGCTCTCCCGCTCGCGCTGCCTTCGCAGGAGGTGCTGGCGGACGCCGTGGAGGCTGTGCTCTCGCCACGGTGGGCGGAGCTGTCTGTCCAAGTGGAGAAAATGAACACCGCAAACCAACTCGCCATTGAGCAGAAGCTGCTGCGCATCGCCGACAGCGTGTCGACCTCCGTCGCGGCAAGTCTGCAGGCGCAGCTGGAGGAGATGCGCACTGCTGCCCAGAGCCAACCACGAGTGGAGAATGGGGATGAGGAGCAGGACTCCATCAGCACCAATACGTCACCGGTCGCCACGGAGGCGCTGATGGAGAAAGTGACACACGAGCTCACGACCCTTCGTGAGGAGCTGCTGCAGGCGCTGCAGGTTCAAGTAGGTAAGACGCCGGAGGTAAACTTGACTCCCCTGTACAAGTACATTGATAGCGTCCTGGTCTTCATGAAGGAAGAACTCAGCCTTCAGGAGACAAACCTGACGGCTAAGATGACGTCGCTCGCGGAAACCGTGACGGCCGCCGTACGCACGCAACAAGAGGCCGCATCATCCAGTGCCTCTCTTTCAAGACTGAAGGAAGAGGAGCAGGCTGCGAGGGAATTGGAGAAGGAAGCGGAGGCGTCGAAAGCGGCGGCTGTTGCAGATGCGCCGCCTTCAGCCGCTCCCGCCGCCGCGTTGTCTGATATGGTGGAGCTTTTCTCACCGATGGGTGCCGCTCTTGAAGCTCACGCTGCCGCATTGCGCCGCCTCGAGGAACGGTTGGATGAAGTCAGCCGCACCGCCAACGTCTCGTCAGTGCTGATGCGTCTACAGGAGGCCTCCGAGCAGTTCAGCAGCGCCTCTCTCGCAGTTGCTGCGGCGCAGACGTCAGAGCGAGACACATTGCAGGCGCTCTTCCAGGATCGCATCACATCCCTCGTGCAGACACTCGAGGATCGCGATGCCCAGCTCATGGAGGCCATGCGTAACGCCGCCACAAGTAGTGAGATGAGGGCGCAGTTGAACAACATGCAGGGCGCCATCCAGTCCATGTCACAGGCACAGAAGGAGGAGCTGCTGGCCTCATTGCGCGAGGCTGTGTCTGGCAGCGAAAAAGAGCAGGCGCAGCGCAGCGACGCTTTGCTGGCCAGAATGGCGGCGATGCAGGAGGCGCTCCAGGAACAGAACGTGGCTGTTCAGCTTCTTCTGCCGTCTCCGGCGCTTATTGGACTCTCGGCGGAGCAGCAGCGGGCTGTGGCTCGGATTCGCACAGCTACGCGGGATCGTCTTCGCAGCGTCACTCAGCTCATCAGCAACCTCGCGTCGGCACCGGCCGGCAAGAACGCACGTGCTGCCACGAAGGCACTGCAGGACGAACTCGACGGCCTGCGCCAACTTCAGGACGAGGAGGCGGCCTTTGTGCGCGAAACCAGCGCGACTGGTGCAGGGCCAGTGACGGTGCAGTCTATCTTGCAGGCAGAGGTGCAGCGGGTGCAAGAGGAGATGCACAAGGGCATGCAGGAGCTGAGCAGCCAGGGCCATTCTCTGCAGCGTGACATCGCCACGGCGGTGCAATCGCTCGTGGCGAAGATCGAGGACGTAGAGGGCAGCACGAGCAGCCTTCCTGTCTTGGCTGACATCCAGCAACTACTGGACGCCACGGTGGTCCGCGTCACTTCTCGGCAAAGCGACGAGGGCGCCCGTGCCTCGCAGGTAGTAGAGGCAGCAGCGACCCGCTCCGCTGCGGAGTTGAGGACGACTGTGCAGACGGCGCTGGCGGAAAACGTGTCAGCTGCAGAGCAGCGTCTCATCCCCGCCTACCACGCCAAAGTGGTGTCCACGCTGCAGACGCATCTCACGACACACTCGGAGGAGATCAGGGCTGCCGTGAGCGTCGTGACGGACACCACCACAGCGGCTGTGCAGAGGATAGAAACTATCGCACGGGACATGACGAGCCGGTATTCAAGCGCGGCGCAAGAGTACGCGACGTCACAAGACGCTGTGAAGCTTCACTTGAGCAGCGGCAAACCCACGTCGTATATATCGCTCTGGTGGCTCATCGTGAACCCGCTGCTGGTGTGTTTGGTGGTGCTTCTCAGCATGTACTACGTGTTTGCTTGCCTTCTTTTAGCATTCGTGCCAAAACCCTCGGAGGAAGGCAGTAGTGCAGGAGAGAGTGCGACCAGTGCAGCAGCGATGGCGGTGGCGACGGGTTCCGAACCAGTAGGGTTTTCTTCCGAGACGCCGCGCAAGGGTGGCCGCTACGTTGATCAGTACATGTAGTGCTGGTATGAGAGATGGCCGCTCGGGCGTCAGTGCATAGGTAATACAAGGCGGCACCCGAGGTAGGAAGTGCCAATCAACGCGCTGCTGCTCTTCGAACGTACCACTCACGCCGACCGAGGCACCACATACGAAAAGTGGCGGCAGTTCTGCGAGCAGGAGGGTTATGTGTAGCCTCTATGGCTAGCATAGAGTGTATCATCATCTGCCTTATCTGTTGTTGTCGTTTTAGTCTCTCTCTTTCCCTCTCTGTGTGTGTGTGTGTGTGTGTGTGTGGGTGGGTGGGTGTGTGTGTGTGTGTGTGTGTGTGTGTGTGTGTGGGTGGGTGGGTGGGTGGGTGGGTGGGAATGCGCGTGAGAGGCGGGACTTACTGTGTGCGACCAGCGCCACCGTTGCGAAGAGGCGACCAGGCTGTTCTACCCATGTCGCGCGCGCGTGTGTGTATGGGGATGCGCCTCTCTGTGGAGAGAGGCGTGTGAGTATTTGTGCGTGTGTCTGCGTCTCCAATGTGGATGAGGCGCTATGTGCGCTACTTTGATTCCGCACACTCTCGCTTTTCTGTTTCTCTCTTTGGCATAGACTACAACTACTTCGTCATCATCCGTTCGACCCCTCCCCTCTCGACAAGAGCCATGAGACTGAAGAATCAGCACGACAGCCTCACTGAGTTTCTCAGGGCTCTGCTTGTCTATGCAGGTCTGCGTTGGTATGTCTTTTAGCGCATTCTGCACAGCGTGCCGGGTAGAGACGCCTACGTGTCTCTCTTTCTCTTGACTCTCACCCCCGCTCGTGCTGCCTGGCTGACGGCATTTCGCACCAGCGCCACAGTGTAGGAGCGGTGGCTTTGTGTGTGAAGCAGGTGGGATAATACCATCTTTCGGAGGTGCGAACTTTGGCTCATCCCCACCAGCGGAGGATGCCGCCGTGCCCCCAGCCATCTATGGTCCCTTCGGCTCGTGATGGGTCATGTTCACGCCGCCGCCCTCCCCCGCCCGTTGTCTCATGAATGTACTGCGGCTCTCTTGTCGCGGCGCCGCGTACCTACACCATGAAGGACGTATGTCCACCGTGTGGCTCTCAAACAAACAATGGATCGGAGCATCGCAACTCTTCCTCTCTCTGCTATCGCCACTTTCACCCCCTTCCTCTCCCTCTCACACCGGAGGTGGGGGCGTCTTAGTGAAATCATTCATCCAGCCAACATAGACCAGAGGAGGGGACAGCAGAAGACGCACCAATAAAGGGAAAAAGGGGGAGTCAAGAGGCATTTCAGTTTCCTTTTCCTGCGGTGCAGAGGAAGGAGAGCCGACCCAGCACACATTACACGCCTACGGCCACACAAGCGTAGAGGCCCGCTACAGCAAGTGTGGCGAGTGACAACGGTAAGAAGAGAGATTGGCGTCGTCTTGTGCTTCTCTCGCATCTTCTCTCCTCTCCCCTCGCTCGCCCTTCTCTTGACTGCCCCCGTCGGGCCTCGTGGCGTGTGCTGCTGCCTCCTCTGCTCGTCGTCGTGTTGCCCCTGTTTTGGCTCTCCCTGCCAACCGTCTTGTGTCGCCGTGCGTTGGCCGCCATGTCGCGCGTCTCCGTATTTGCCGGGCAGAAGCCCAAGTCGAAGGAGTCCTTTAAGTTTCTGCGGCGCGATGAGGGACGTCTGTCGTACTCGACCGCCACGGCAGAGTCACCGCCAAAGAGCGTTGCTAACGGCACCGACGGCGCCAACAGTAATCGTGAGCGCCGCGACTCCAAATCGCTACGCGAGGCTATCGCCTATGACATGCGCAACGCCAAAAGTCATGACCCGCTCGGTGAGGTGGTGGTGGCTGTCCCCCGCAAGGCACCTCCACCCAATCGCGCGGCCAGTGCACCTCCAGTCAACCCCGGCGCGTCTAGTGGAACCGAAAAGCCGGCAGCCATAGCGCCACTGCAACGACGGCCACCTACCCGTGCGGTGGGCCCGAAGAAGCCGGAGTGGGTCAACCCCGAGGTCGCATCACCGCCGCCGCCGGTTTCAACGCGCTCAGAGGTGGAACAGTCGACCGACAACTTCTTTGAGGCTTCTTATAGCGATCCATACAGCGGCGGTGCCTCAGCCCCGCCGAGTAGTATCCGTCGGGCCGCCAGCCGTGGCTCGGACACTAACGGGGCCTACTTGAGACGATATGGTGGACTCACCCCACGTAGCGCCGTCATGGGGGCGCTGCACTACGCTGCTCCCCAGTATGAAGAATCGAGCGCCGCGCCATCGTCTGGGCCGGACCGCAACTACTTCCGTCGACCACCCTACCCCAACGACCCCATCTTAGCTTCTGGCACACCCCTGCCATCGGGCAGTCGCAGTCACGAGGAGGACGAGCTCATCGCTAGCTTAGAACAGGAGATTAAGGCCGCGCAGGAGGAGCGTAGTCACTACACGTACGCGAGACAGCAGCTAGATCGGGAAAAGCAGCGCTTTGAGTCGTACCGCTACAGCACGCAGCAGCAAATCGAGGACGAGCGCGCTGACGCCGGTGACCGCCGTTCGCGTGAACAGCGCGATGCCCAAAAGGATCGCCTCACAGAGGAGCGCTGCAAGAACGTGTCGGCGCTGCTACTAGCAGAGCGCGAGACGAACCGGCGCTTGACGCAGGAGAACGACTCGCTGCGGGCTCAGCTTGAGGACCTAACTTCGACGATGCGCCAGACGCAGAGCATACATAAGGCGGAGGTGAGCCGCATGCGCCGCGACATCGACTCCCTGACGCGCCGCAACGCCGAGTTGCTCGCAATGGCGAAGGAGCAGCAGCTGCAGGTCCTTAAAGCCGCGTCTGCCTCGCCGGCGACGCAGCAGAGAAGCACCTCTCGCCACTCCGTCTCTTGCGATGCTTCCGCGCAGAAAGCCGCCTTGCCATCGTACGAGGACAGCGATGATGAAAACGATGTAGCCGCGGCGGGCGGGCGTCAGGCGTCGCGCGAGACCCCTCCCCCCGTAATGGACTTCACTCCCCGCCCTGTTGGCGCCGAGGCGGTGGCGTGCGAGAAGCGCAATCGGCAGATGCAAGACCGCATGCAGGCCGAAGAGGAGGCAATGGAGGAGCGCAAGCGGCAACGCGAGAAGTGGAACGCAGACCGCAAGAGGGAGGCGCAGGAGAAAGAGGCGCGGCACCGGGCCGCTGTGGCCGCCGCCGCTGCCGCAACGGCGCGCCGCCAGCGTGAAGAGGAAGAGCAGCGAAAGGCAGCAGCAGCAGCAGCGAAGCCGGTAGATGAGCGCAAGGTGTCGGGACACCCAGTTAACACGCCACGCGTGCAGTCCGGCGCGGCATCCGTCAAGCGGCGCTCCTCTGCCAACGCGCCACATCTTGTGGTGTCGTCGAAGCGGCACCACGTCCCCACTCGAGAGGAGCTGCTTGGTGACCTAGAGGATTTCCCGTCGGAAAAGCTGCCCAACGACGACGTTGTGTCGCAGACAGTCCTCGGCGACAACCCAAACAAAAGAGAGGTGCTGTACCGCAGTGGCAAGCGGGAGATCCACTACACGAACGGCACGGTGAAGGTGGTGCTGCCATCAGGGCATACGACGCTGCACTTCACGAATGGCGACGTCAAGTCCACCTTCCCCTGTGGAAAGAGCACCTACTGGTACGACACGGCGCAGACGATGCACGCGCAGATGCTGGACGGCGTGCAGACCTTCGAGTTTCGTTCCACTGGGCAGACGGAGAAACACTTGCCGGACGGCACCAAAGAGATTCTGTACCCGGATGGCATCTACAAGATCGTGCGGCCCGACGGCAGCGACGAAACCTTCTACCCCAATGGGGAGTCCCTGGAGTAGGAGTGGCGCTGTAATGCGTCGCATTATGGGATCATATCTGTACTACCGCTATGATCTTGTCGCAGCAGCAGCATCTTTGCTCTCGCCTCGCCCATCCTCTAGCTGTGTGGTGTACTACTACTTCTTATCCCCAATGTGAAAGCGTCCAGGGAGGAGGTGTGCGGAGGAGGAGGAGGAGGGGGGGGGGGGCGGTGCAGGAAATAAGGCGTGAAACAGGAATTGGCCAGAGAGAGAAATGGTGTCATGTGCCTCTTTTCTCTCTTGTCGTAGAAAATGTCCTTGTTTGTTGCGCGCTGTTGTGTGTGAGAGATTTATGTATGTGAGGAAGCAGAAGGCAGAGGTGTAGAGGAGGCGTTGGTATCGGTGTTCGGTCTTCTGTTGCGAGTATGTGTGTGTATCGCCGTTGCTGTGCTCTCGTGTCGCACTGCTTCCACTCCCGCCTCTTTTGTGTCTCGCTGCCTCTCTGTTTTACTCTCTTCTCTGTGCCCGTGGTCTTCTGCAGCCGTATGCACCGTGTCGTTTCATCTCCCCTCTCTCGCTTTAGAGTTGCCCCTTCACCACGAAGTGCATTTTGATTGGTTGGTTGGTTTGCGCTGTGCGGCGTATGTTTTGCAACCCCCTCCCCCTCCTTTCCGCCGGCATGCGTGTGCGCGCGCCTCGCCTTTCTACTCCCATTTCGCGTCTTGACTCCTTCGCTCTTTTCATTTGGTGCTTCTCTCTTTTTTGTCGATTTTTTTTTTGCCGTCGTCTTCGTGGTGCGTGTGCGTGTGTGTGTCTCTGGACTCCTGTCGACGGTAGCAAAGAGGCGGGGGGCGGGAGGTTATTGCTGTTGCGGCCGGCGTCCTGGAAGAGCGTGGCGGGTGCGCCACGATGTAAACATTAAAGGCGCCCTCAAACCGGACTTCTTTCTTCTTTCATTCCAGCGTGCCCACCCGCTGCCAGGCAGCACACGAGCCCAGCCCACCACGCGGCCCCCCTCGGCCTGTCACAGGGCCATCGCCAGGTGCGCGGCAGCGGTGGGCCCGCGCTGCAGAAAGGCGCACGCCCAGTGGCCGGCGAGCACGGCTCCTGCCTCGCGCTCTGCCCACCCGCCGCCTCGCGGCCGCGACTACCATATGCCGACCGCCACCCGGCACGTCCCTCGGGGTGGCCCAGGCTCGCCACACCAAGTAGGCAGCAGGGGCCAGACGAGATACGCTCCAGTCGCCTTGGCGCTTCGCCCCATCATGTGATGGGCACAGGCGTGCTCACTGCTGCAGGTCGCTCCCGCGCAACGCTATCCAGGACCCGACGGCTGGCATCTGTAGCGGCGCATCGCTCTGCCCTCCACACGTCGCGTAGGTGCGCGACTCTGTCACCACATGAAGTGGCTCGGCATTGGCAGGTGTGTGGGCAACTGGGCTTCCCCGCAAGAGAGTGGTGTGATGTGGACCCGCGGTAGACCACGCGCTGAGGTGGCCAGCGTCATCACAGCAGAATATCAAAGAGAGTAGAGCGCCAAAGAGAAATTTCGCCGGCTTCACAGTCGCAGCGCGTGGGTTGCTGGGGTTTTATGCACACGCCCGTCGAGTTGTCCACCTTTTTTTTTTCTTTTTTTTTCTGCCGATGCTCGGCATTAGCAGCTCTTCTGTATTTCTGAGCTTCCTCCTTGGCAAATGAAAAGTCTATCCTCTATTGGTGCGACGCATCAGCAACATTCGTTCAGACCCGCCCAAGGAGCTGCATCGCTGCGTGCTATGAGATGGTAGTCTGTGAGCTCTGCATGACATTCAATGTAGAAGAGAGAGGCAGCTGCGCTGTTCATGCGTTACATTGGAGTCTCTCTCGCTCTCCCACTCATCGTTTTTTCTCCCTCTCTGCATGCGCGCGTCTGTGGACGGCGCCCATCTGCGGTATGCTTTTCTGTCTCAGCAACTCGGACCTTTGACGCCTTTTTTGTACTGCTCACTTTCAACGATACGCACGACTCACCCCTGCCCTCCTCTGCGCCCGCCTTATCTCTTTTGCTCGTCTCTTGTTTTTAGAGTTCTTCATTGCTCTTGGGGTGACGTGGTTGTCTTGCCAACTCCTCTTCTGTGCGTGTATTTACACCTCTCAACTTCCTCCCCCCTTCTGCGGTTCCAGTTATTTCGCTTCCGTGTGCTCCTGCCGCTGCTGTGCTGTTGCGCTCTCTTCTCTCTCGCTGGTCCTTTCATCAAAGACATATCCACTTACACTGCTCCTGCAGACGTACGACGATGGTCGAGGTACCGCGTAACTTTCGCCTGCTGGAGGAGCTAGAGGCCGGCGAGAAGGCCACAGGAAGTAACCAAAACGTCTCCGTGGGTCTGCGTGACACGGAGGACATCTACTTCCACTACTGGAACGGCACTATCGTAGGCCCCCCTAGCAGCACCTTTGAGTATCGCATCCTGTCGCTGGAGATTTACTGCGATGAGAACTATCCAAAGGTACCGCCGCACATTCGCTTCCTCAGTAAGGTGAACCTGCCCTGCGTCGACCCCGATGGTACGGTGAACCGCAACAAGTTCCACACCTTCAAGAACTGGGACCGCCGAACGACGATGGAAATGTGCCTGTCGGAGCTGCGGAAGGAAATGGCGCAGCCGCAGAACCGCAAGCTCACGCAGCCACCGGAGGGGTCTATGTACTGAGTGAGTGTCTGCCGGCGGAGGTAACACCGTGAGACAGCGCCACTGCTTCATTTCTATCTCTGCGGTTCTGTCTGCCTGCAACGCCGTGAGCTGCACCACCACCACCACTGACGCACGCGCACTACTGCGCAAATCCACAAGCGTAGAGCTGCTAGTGTAAGTTCAGCGGCGGCGGCACGCAAAGAACTGTCTCACGCTCGTTTTGCGCCTCCTCTCCGCTGCCCTGCCATCATCTCGTCTTCACACCACTCCGTGCTAGTTTGTTTCTGTATCTGCAGATCTCTTCTCTTCTCTTTTCGTGTTTCTTCAAGCCCTCTACTTGTAAACGAAAAAAAAAAGGCCGGCATCACCACAGGAGGGGCGCGCAACTCTCTCACAGCCCCCTTGCCTTTGGTGGCCGGTCTCTTCGGTGGTGATGGCGGGGTGCAGAGAACATCGACTGGGCAAGGGCGGTCTAAACAAAAAGTGGAGTCTGAGAAAAAAAAAGCGAAAAACGTAGTGAGAGGGAGCGACAGTGTGCAGGCGCGGTGGTGCTGATAAATGGAAAGGCGAAGAACAGAGATGCGAGGGCAGAATCCCACGGACTCCACTACCCATCACACCACCACCGGTGGCACCTCATGCAGACCCGCTCACCCACAGCCACGCTGCGACGACTGCTGAAAAGGTAAAGACGGGTGATACGGAGGTGCGGATGTGCGCCCGCGCCTATCTCTGCGTCAATGAGTGACGTTTGCCTTTACGCCCTATAGAAAGAGGGGCGCCTTCTTGTGCTCATTTCTTCTTTCGTGTTTCTCTTAAGCACGTGTGTCTAGTATTTACGGTGTCTGCCACACGTCGTGCTACTGTGGTGGCTTGAGTTTCTTCCCAGTTGGACTCCGTACTCCCCTCCTCTATACCTGTCCAACGGCTAAGTGCAGAAAGAGGGACGAGTGGGCGGCTGTCTTTGTTTTTGGTTCCTGTGCTGTTCTATTTGCCCTAGTATGAGTCTCTCCCCTCCCCCTCCCCTCCCTCCCTCCTCCCTCCTCCTCCCCATCCTCTCACGCGTGTCTTGTCCGCTCACCTGCTTCCTCTCTCCCTCCCCCCCTCTGCAGACGCACCTTTGTTTTCGCCCCTCTTTATCCCTCACCAGACCCCCATCTCTCCCTCTCCTCTTTTGCCTGGTCATGCGCAAACAGCCGAAACGGTAGCGCTCGACGTGAAGCGGCACCGAGAAGAAATTCTGCACTGAAGAGAGGAAAGTCGTGTCGCTCGCCGCAGGAACTCACATCGTGCTGAGCCTCGCAGGTCGAGTTTCTTCGTTGTGCAAATCTGCGGATGCCCTTGTACGTTCTACGACTTCGCTGCGCACCGGCATGTGCTTATCCGCGTGCTTCTTCTGCTTGACACACCCACTCCAATTCAGTGTGCTAGGGCTCACCAGTTGAAGTCGGAATACTCCTCCCGCCGCAGACTCGTATCAGCGTCCCACCTCCAGAAGTGCAGTCGGGCAAGCCATTCAGATATATACACACCGTTGCGTCGATGAAGGCAGCGAGTCCCTCTCCCCAGACAGCGCGGTCCTGAAGCAGGCCCCCATAATCCACTGGTGCGCGCACGCTGTTCAGCACCCCAGGAATGGTGGACTGCATCCGTGGAAAGCACTCAGAGGTCAGAGAAGCGCGAGCGAGGGACGGAAAAGACACGCCGCGATCCACACAAAATCCGCCACACAGTGCATGTGTGCGAAGTGTGCGGCATTACCTACGCCCGACCGGGTGAGCCGATGAGGTGCAGGCCCCGGAGGCGTGACGCGAGCACCGCGGCTTGCACCATGGAGGCCTCCAGGCCCCCCGTGTGAGGCGGCTGAGGGAGAAGGGTGGAGTGCAGGCTGGGTGCGGGGGTCTCGCAGGGCTGTGGACGCGGCGGGCGTGGATGGAGGCGTGCAGTCCACCCAGGTCTGCCTGGCACCGATCGCGCAGCACGTGTGCGCCGAAGAGACGAGGAGGTATGCAAGGAGCCCGCTAGACGTATGGCCCGATCCGGCGGCAGGCGGTTTGTGCCTGACGACCTGGGCCAAGCCGCAGTGCGGCAGAGGCGTGGGTGAGCTGCGGCTGTGTGCGTGCCTTAGTTAGCGTGTTCGTTGTGGAGCGGACCCAAAATGAAAGGAAAAAAGGAGATGTCGCTGTCTCTGTGCATAGTTTGAGTGTTGGCAGAGCAACTGTAGCGTCCTATGGTAGAGGAAGCAGCGAGCCGCACACAAGCCCCTCTGGAGATGTAGTGCTGCCCAGTGCGCGAGATGGTAAGCACAAGAACCGTGAACACCACATGTAGGTGTGCGCTTTTTCTTGTCCCCTCCTCTATGCTCTCTCCTAGGAGGGCAGTACTGGCGACTGGGGAGTGCTGCACTGAGCCCCTCTACCCTCCATCAACAACACCTAACTCTTTTAATCTCTCTTTTTTTCCCTCTCCGCCTGCCACTACCCCCCCCCCCCCACGTACGCCTGCACATGTGTGCTCTTAGAAGCAAGCGATACACCCCAACAGGCTGTCTTCCGCTCTCTCTTTTTATTATTATTCTTGGGGCCTCTCTTGCCTCCAAGTTGCTTTCCTTTTGTTTTCCTCTCGCTGTTTTGCGTCGTCTTAGCCACACGCATATGTGCGTACAATTCTGCATGGCACACACACACATTTTACATTGCTGTACTTCTCTATTCGTGTCTTAGTGGGTGAGCTCGCACCTCTGTGTTGAACGTGCACCGCATACGCCACTTTCCCCATTTCCTTATCTTTCGCACCCCTTGTTGCAAGAAGCGTGAGGAAAAAGCCGAAGAAGTGTACACATACGCCCACCCACCCACACACGCACACACACACACGAAGGCGGGTTGCAGCAAGGTGGATATCCCTCCAACAACTACGCATCGTCGCTCAAACAAGTGGCTGAAAGCTGAGCAAACAAACAGGGCGGAAGAGAAAAAAAAAACGAAAATAGTAACTGGAAGGAAACAGCCGACTGCCCTTCTCTACTTTCCCCCGGTACACTCGTCCCCCGTCTCGCACTCAAGCCGCCGAACAGAGCGGCCCGCACACGCCGATATCAGCAGGGGAGGAAGGCAGTACGAGCGGTGCCATTTGTGTTGGAAAGGCTTCAAGCGAGGTTCATTTATTGGGGCTGACACCGTTTCTCCCCAACTCGCCTCCCACCACCGCGTCCCTCTCGCATTTTGGTCAAAGACGCACGGTGACGCACAACGTTAGACGGCTGCATCATCAAGAGACCGACGTCGAGGGCAGAAACATACGCATTTTCTCTCCTGTGCAATCCCCCCTCCCTTCCAAGACTCACTCTTCTCTCCACAAGCACTCCCCTCCTCTCTCTCTCTCTGGAAGCTCTTCGCTATTGTTTTCTCCCCTTTCGTTGGCACGTACGGGCTAAGTTTTGTTTCCAAGCGGCCTCCCCCCTCTTCTCTCGTCTTTATTTTTCCTTCTTGCGTCATTTGTGGAGCACTTTACGTCGTATCGCGCTCCTGCGCCTCCACTCGGGTTGCTCACCGAGCTGCTTCACTGTACCCATTTCTTCTCATTCTTTCTTATTCCCCAGCGTCTGCGTGACTTCATTGCGCCTTGTTCGGTGTCACTCTTGTCTGTCCGTGTGTGCCGGGTTCGTTCGTACGATTTCGTTTCTCTTTCCGTCTCCCCCCTGCTTCTTGCGCTGGGAGTCTCTCAGAGTTTGACCCGTGTGCTCCGACAGCTCGACAAGTTGGATTCCCCTTTTTCTCCGTTTCATTGTCTCTTTTTTTCTCTCTTCTGTGTCGTCGTTAGTTTTTTTTTTGTGCGTGCGTGCGTGTCTTCTCTCGTTGGTTGTGTTGTACAGCTCGCATTGCGCCATCTTTGCGGATTTTGTTTTTCTCTGTTTTGAAAACGTCTCTCAGCATTTTTGCCGCCTCTTCCATTAGTCCTCTCCTCATTTTTCTTTTGTTCTTTTCCGTTGTATATTTTGTTACTCCGTGAAGTTGCGTGTGCGTCCCACTCATCGTTCCCTGCGTGTCACTTCTTGTTGCACCAAACGCGTGTCCTCACCCCCCCCCTTTTCTTACTCTGCGCGTTTTTTTTTCCTCTGATTTATCGACTTCTCTCTTCCATTTTTTTTTTTTCTTTTCTTTCCGTGTTTGGGTCTCATTCGTGCTGAAGTACCGCTGCTTTCCCTCTTCCGTCTGCACACACTTTTTTGTTTTTACTGCACTTTCGCTCCTTTGCCCTTTCATCTGTGAAAGCGCGCGACTGTCGCTCCTTCAGGCGCAGCCACTCTCACCACACCCCCTCCCCCGTTGGCGCTCTGCTTTCTTCTTCCTTTTTTTGCTTTGGCTTCTTCTTGTCGTTTCATTTCGCCTGCTCGCATCATCCGTGCTCTGCCAGGAGACGTGATGGGTCCTGCACGGTACTTCGCTATCGTGAGCAGCCGACCAGAAGCGTAAGAGAGAGCGCCTGTAAAGCGAGAGAAGTCAACGAGACTCTACAGAAATAGCAGCGATCACCGCCGCCACCGCACGCAAAAACACGGGGTGCGCGTTTCGCGATCAAAGCGGAAGCAGCGCCTCTCGCTTTCCTCGTCCCCCACTCTCCCAGACACCCACAAACGACCAAAAGACAGCAAGGAGCCTGTAGAGTCGTCTAGCGACACACACACACACACGCCAGCCGTCCTCTTTTTTTTGGTGTTCTACTCTCTGTCCGCGTGTGCGCGCTTGCCTGTACGGAGACAGACGAACGAAAGGGCGCAAAGACTCGCGTAAGGAAAGTCACAGGAGTCGCCGAAAGTGGAAGGCATTGTTTCACCCAAGCGAGAGCCAACAACGAAAGGGGACTTCGCCCCCCCCCCCTTTTCAGCGACCTTTACTCGTTTGAATCGATAAGGGACGGGTGGCTATAGTTCGATAAGTGGATAGAAACGCATGCATCTGCAGTGTACACCGGTCCATACGTACAAATCATTTTTTGCTGCTTCTTCTTTTCTAGTTGTGTGAGGAGCTCAAGTGTTTGCCCCCCTGCCTGCTTCGCTCGTTCCTTCTCCCCGCACGGTCTCTGCTGTCTCGCTTTCGCATTTTCTCAGCTTTATTTTCTCAAACGCCAACGCCCCCAACGAGCAGAGAAGGTGCAAAGGAAAAAAACGCCCTTTTCGCTGTTTCTTGTGCTCCTGCGCGCGTTCTTGCAGAGTTGCTTGGTGCCTGTAGGCGCACGCGTCTTCTTCTGCGCCTCTTTTTATTTCTGTTTTCTCCGCTCAGTGAACACGCTGGGTGTTTCTTTATTTGGCACCTCTGTGTCGGTGAGGGAGTATTACCAGTGAGTACGCACGCTCGTGGTCTGCCTCGGTTGATCTCTGCTCTTTTTTTTCGCTCTTACTTCTGTGCTGTCCCGCTCCCCCTTTTGTTTCTCAAGAGTATCTCCGCAGTTCCTCCGCTGTTAACGTAGTGTTTCCCCTGCTCAGCACACGAGAGGAAAGCAACACTTCGCCAACGCCGTTTCCCCCCCCCCCCCTGCCGCTCTCTCCTCATTTCCGTGCGCTTTCGTGTGTTTTGACTCATCGGACCAGCACTGCTCAAACCTCTTCTTCTTCTACGTTTCATAGGGATTGCCTCGTGGAACTGCCCACTGGTGTCTCTCTTCGAAGCACTCCCTGCCGACTCATACGTGCGTGCTTGCACGGTTGGCCAACTTTCTTCTCATCTTGCGTTCTTTCACGCGCTTGTTGGCCTCGCTGTTTTGCATCACGTCACCCGCGTGTACGGCACAGCGGAAAACGAAAAAGACAAGCACAAACAACCAACGAGCCGGCAAACACTTTTTCAGACCAACGCGCTGCACTCAGACGCCCAAAAGGGCGCATAACAAACATTTTATTAGTGACTCGAAGCTCACGGAAGGACGCCAACGCCCGTTGTGTCGCCCTCGCTCTCTTTTGTTCTTTTCTGCGTTCAGCCCCCCACAAAAAAAAAACACTTCTCCTTTGTCGTCGCTTTCTTCGGCCACTACCTCCTGCTCCCTCCGCTAACTTCTGTGTTTTCTTAGACGAGGCCAGCGTTCCTGATTTAAGACGAGGCTCACTCAAATCGGCATCCCACAACTGGCTCTCTCGTCTCTCTTCTATGTAAGTGCTGAGCTTCTCTATCTCCTATCGTCGCCCTCTTCCCTTCTCCCGAGTGCGTGCCCGTCGTTGGTCTTCTCCTTTTCGTCTTTATCCTCTCCGCGTCTCTCCCCTTCTGCCTGTGCGTGTCTGTGCGTCTCACAGGACGTCAAAGCGCAGTGCCCTTTTCAGCCGTTAGGCCCCTTTTCTCTGCTTCGTTCTCCTTCTCGCTTACTCGAAAACGAAACGCAAAATAAACCCAATAAGGCAGTCGGCCACCCCTCACACGTCTTCTCCGAGGTCGATACACTTACTCCTCTTCTCGTTTCTTTGTGTCCCCCTCGCTCTACCCACACGCACGCACCACCCCTATCTCCCATCACGGACTCCCAGGGTTCTTTGTTCTTGTTCCCCGTGTATTTCATCGAACCCGTGCTCTGCTGGTGTCCCTCTCTCTCTTTCTCTTTCTCACCGCCTCCTCGTGTTTATCTCAACCCAACAGGTGGGCGAACAAGCACACTGGACTACGTAAGCACAACGCCAGAAGACAAGGAGAGGTGAGCACAAGTGAAGAGCATAAAGGCAGCTGAAAACAACAACCAAAGCACAGCAAACTCCTTCAGGCGTATTTGCCAGTGAAAGGGATTTTTTGTTGTGGGTTTCTGTCGATAGGGGTGTGGGTGTGTGCCTGTGTGTATATCACGTGTACGTGCTCGTCTCGCTGATCCCTCCCACCCCCCCCTTTCTCCCTCTTGGTGATTCGCTGTTCTAACTGGGGCCTTGTTCGTGCCTACACCGGTTGAGGCGCAGAAGAGAAGAAAACAAGAAAAAAACGAAAAAAAAGACGCCGCTCGCTCTTCTTTGTGTTGGAGGTTTTTGCCTTTGACAAAAAAAAGGGGAGGAGGAGAGCGCCTGTTGGGGCAGCCTCGTTTTCTTCCAGCGCTCTGTTTTTTTTTTTTTTGGGGGCTTTTCCGATTTGGCTCTGCGTTTCGTGCGACTCGCTTCATTTCCCCAACGTCTTTCCACATCCCTCTCGTGAACACAACAAATCCTCCTCCACACCCCCCTCCCCGAGGAAAACAAAGCAACACAGAGAGAGAGAGGCAGACACGGGTAAAGGAAAACACGTCATCACAAACTTTCCCTCTCTCTCTCTGCGTGTCTGTCTGTCTTTGCCCCTCTCTTCCTCCTCCTTGGAGGCCCTTGTTGCACCCACGGAAAGAAAAGTGCGCGCTTGTGTTTTATTCAGCTGCACGGCGTGTCTTTGCTTGTTTCTTCGCATTAGAGGCCCCCTCCTGTTGTTTCGCTCTGTCTTCCGCCTCTCTCTCTTTCGCGTTGCATGGTGCTCTTTCTTTTATTTTTTTTTTCCCCTCGCTAGTTCCTGTCACCCTCCCCCCTGGCTACTTGTTTCCCGCCGCCTTTGGTAGCGGATTCTATTTTTCCCGTCCCGCTGTGTTTCTGCGTGTGTGTGTGTGTGTGTGCGTGTGTGTGTGTGTGTGTGTGGGTGTGTGTATGTGAAGTTGGCACGCTCTGGGTTATCACTTCTTTCCTACTCCACAGACCCCCACATATATACACACCCACGTGCACATCGACTTCTACAGCGGCCACTACACACACATATATATGTTTTCTTCTTCGCCTCTCGCTTCTTCTGTTTCTCCCCTTTTCCGTGCTGTGGTTGTTTCTCTCTCTCCCTGTGAGCACTTTCATTTCTGCTCGTTTTCTCTTTCTCGCTCTCGCTCGCATAGCCGTGCGTGACCCTCTCCGCCCCTCGTTCTTCCTCATCGCTTCCGTCTGCCTTTGGTTCTTTTTCGTTGGCCCTTTTTCCTTTAGTCGTCGATTGCGGGCTCGCTTAGTTTATGTGTTTCCTACCTGCTGTGGTGCTTCACTTGCCCTTGTGTGAAGTCTCAAGCACCCCCCCCTTCCCCATACCCATACTCATACCCCCCCCCCACACACACACACACGCGCGACTCGGTGCATCTTTTCCCCTTCCCTTCGTTGCTACAACATCTCGCGTATGAAAAAGTCTGTGCCGCTCGCCACTTCGCATAAGGCGGAAGAGGGAGGCGCCTCTGTGAGTAAAGCGCATACTTTCCGTCCTGCGTGCGTAGAGACCTCCACCATAACCTTCAGCACTGGCACCAATAGCGAGAGAAGCCGAAGCAGCAGCAACACCGATAGCGACGCACCCCCCAATGATGCTTTCACGGTGGCGGCAGATGTGGAGTACTACCTGACCAACACTAGCCACCACATCCAAATCATTGCCTCTCCTTCCGTGATGTACAGCAGCAACAAACCTGCGACCAACGCCTACGCCACCACGAGTAGCTTTCGTGAGCTGCCAGTGTCCAGTGCTCCTCAGGAGGCTCTGCTCGCTGTGAATTCACCGCCCATCCAGACCACCGATGTCGAGGGTCGCCTCAACGTCTCAAGCTGCTTGAGCAGCATCAATAGGCCATGCCAGGTGGATGCTGTTGCCCTGAGCCCAACCTCCAACTGCCTTCGGAAGGTGTTAGACAACGCCGACGAGATGCTCTTATCACGCGTGCTAACACTTGAAGATAGCCACCACGACGGCGGTACCAACACCTCGCTAGGTATCTCGGAGTGCTCGTCGACGAATGCTGACGACCTAAAGAAGGATAACCTACCCCTTCGCAACAGCGGAAAAACGAAGGATGAGAAGCGTTTCTTCTCTTCGACGCCGCGCAGCGGAGAGTTTGTGCCGCTGATTGAGTGGCTGCTGCGCCGCGGCGAGCGCGGCGACGTCGGTGCACCGGCGGCATCGCAGGAGGACGGCGGCGAGTGCACGCAGGCTCACTTCTTCAGCGAGGACTACCTCACGAGGTTGTGCGCCGCGGCGACGGCGGTGCTGGAGAAGGAGCCAACGGTGCTGGAGTTGGAGGTGCTGGAACACGACACGCTGGTGGTGGTGGGCGACATCCACGGCCAGTTCCAGGACCTCTACACGAGCGTGCTCTGCCAGCAGTACGACCGGCACCAGTGCAACCTGGACGGACGCGACCGCCGCTTCCTGTTCATGGGCGACTACGTGGACCGCGGCCCGCACAGCCTGCAGGTGGTGCTGCTGCTGCTGGCGCTGAAAGTGGAGTACCCGACGCTGGTGTACCTGATGCGTGGCAACCACGAGGTGGAGAGGACGTCGCGGGTGTACGGCTTCCTGACGGAGGTGACGTCGTCGCTCGGCGCCGCAACCGGCGCGGCGGTGTGGAGCGCCGTGAACAAGGTGTTCCTCGACCTGCCGCTGGCTGCTATCGTGCAGTCACTGTATATGCGCTTCTTTGTTACTCACGGCGGCCTCTCGCCAACCTTGCAGAAGGTGGATGATATCTCGAGGATCGATCGGCACGCATATGACACTGGCAAGCTGTCGAAGGAGGCGCACAGCATTGTTGAGGGCCTTCTCTGGTCTGATCCATGCTCGGACGCAGGCTGCTTTGCCCCTAGCTCGCGTGGGTGTGGGTGGAACTTTGGCCCTACCGCTTCGAGCACTTTCTGTAAGAAAAACGAACTGAACTTCATCTGCCGCGCACATCAGCTGACGATGGACGGGTATTTCTGGACGCACGACGACCGCGTCGTGACGGTGTTCTCCGCCCCCAATTACTGCGGCGTCAACAATAACCGTGGCGCCGTCATGGTTGTGTCCGGAGAAGCAAGCAGACCGTTCTTCCATCAGTACGAGTGCTACGAGGAGAGGAACTATTCGTGCCCGGACTTGAGCTTCCACATCTCCTCCTATTTTAACTAAGTCGTTGTGGGGATCGGTGCCCGAAGTGTAGAAGGACACAAAGGCAACGCGTACGGGGCCATGCGCCCTCGCTACCTCTCGGCGATCTCAGCAGCAACCATACATCGCGTTACCCGAGTTCGAGTACTCGTGTGTGGCAATGTAAGCGCCTTTTCTGTCGTTTTATGTCTTGCCTTACTGTTGTACACCGTTCGGCGCCTCTCTTGTTCTCTTCCCCTCCTCCTTACTCGTATGCGTGTGTGTATTTGTGTGCATGTGTGCGCTTACTTCTCCGCATCACTGGCGTCACCGTTTCGATCGTGTTCTTCTGCCTACAACTTCGCTAGCGTTTCCTATGCCCGACCGGGTGAGCCGATGAGGTGCAGGCCCCGGAGGCGTGACGCGAGCACCGCGGCTTGCACCATGGAGGCCTCCAGGACCCCCGTGTGAGGCGGCTGAGGGAGAAGGGTGGAGTGCAGGCTGGGTGCGGGGGTCTCGCAGGGCCGTGGACGCGGCGGGCGTGGATGGAGGCGTGCAGTCCACCCAGGTCTGCCTGGCACCGATCGCGCAGCACGTGTGCGCCGAAGAGACGAGGAGGTATGCGAAGAGCCCGCTAGACGCATGGCCCGATCCGGCGGCAGGCGGTTTGTGCCTGACGACCTGGGCCAAGCCGCAGTGCGGCAGAGGCGTGGGTGAGCTGCGGCTGTGTGCGTGCCTTAGTTAGCGTGTTCGTTGTGGAGCGGAGACGAAAGGGGCACAGCGTGAAGGTGCGTTTGCTCGTTTGGGGAGACGTGTGTCTCCCTCCTCTTCACCTCTCCGCTCTCTTCCTGCGCTGCGTTGGTCTTCAGCTGCCCTTTGACTTTTTGGTCTTGGGCAGCGACGCGACGAAATTCGCTTGGGAAAGCGCAGGCGGGGGGCGGGGGGCGGGCGCAGTTATCGCTGCGCTGATGCAAATATTTTGGTGATCGCATTTTCTGTTTCCCATGCTGGCACACTTGTATGCGTGTTGGCGTTGCCGACGAGGCCACGTCTGCCCCTGGGCGGCTGGGTCTTTGCTCCATTGTGGGCGTTTGTGCGGCGCGTGTAGTCTCAGCTGTGATTCTCCTCATTTTCCTTTCTGTGCGTTGTCTCCTGATGGTGTTCGAGGTGCGTTAGCCTTTCCGAGTGTTTACTGCCCCTTCGAACTCGCACGCTGAAACGAAACGACACCTCACTTGAAGCAGCGGTTTGGTTAATCGACTCATTCACCGCTGAATGCGCGCCTGCAATGCACGTGCGCATGATGTCGGCGTGCCTGTTGTAAGCCCTGCACGAGCTAGCGGACATCCCCCTCACCCCTACAGCAATACGCGTGTGTGTGTGTGTATTCTCTTGTGTTCTGTTCTCCCCCCTCTCCCTCCCTTTGCGTGCCTTCCTGGCTTCGCAGGGCTCACCTGTCTCACTCTTCACGCTTGCGATGAGGAAACGATGAAGGCAGTAAAAGAGAAGCGCAAAACACAACAGGGTGCTGGTGAACACACCGCCAAGCGGGTACACTTGTGCACCTCCGCACAGTCGCTGCGCTCCCCCTCCCCTCCTGCCCTCCTCTTCCCCCATCTTGTAAGAGGCGCTTCCAATCATCTTTGCTCTTTTTTCTTTTGTTTGCTGCTCGAGGAATTTTCTTTGTGTGCTCTCTTCTCTGCTTCCTCTTGCTCTGCACTTCAGCCTTTCTCCCCTCCTTCCCCCAGTCCCCTTTACACCCACCTGCCTGAATGTGTGGGTGAAGTCGTACCCAGGCGCAAAGTCTACATATCCACATGCAAGGTCATGCGCGCACACTTTCGCGAAGATGCGGTGCTCAAGCACAATGATGGCATACGCGTACACTTGTGAGTGTATGTGCAGCAGACGTACTCTACAACTTGGTGTTGTTATTGGCGCTCCCACCTCCTTCGCACCCCCCTCTACCCACCTTCCCTGCTGCCCCACGCCTTTCTCTACCGCTACTCACCTCTCCACTTCCGTGTGCTTCTCTCTCATACTCGCTGCCACGCGTTATTTTTCTCTCTTCTGCGGACTTCCTCATGAGGAGGAAGGGAGATGCCGACCACCTCAGCGCGTGGTCTACCGCGGGTCCACATCACACCACTCTCTTGCGGGGAAGCCCAGTTGCCCACACACCTGCCAATGCCGAGCCACTTCATGTGGTGACAGAGTCGCGCACCTACGCGACGTGGGGAGCGCAGAGCGATGCGCCGCTACAGATGCCAGCCGTCGGGTCCTGGATAGCGTTGCGCGGGAGCGACCTGCAGCAGTGAGCACGCCTGTGCCCATCACATGATGGGGCGAAGCGCCAAGGCGACTGGAGCGTATCTCGTCTGGCCCCTGCTGCCTACTTGGTGTGGCGAGCCTGGGCCACCCCGAGGGACGTGCCGGGTGGCGGTCGGCATATGGTAGTCGCGGCCGCGAGGCGGCGGGTGGGCAGAGTGCGAGGCAGGAGCCGTGCTCGCCGGCCACTGGGCGTGCGCCTTTCTGCAGCGCGGGCCCACCGCTGCCGCGCACCTGGCGATGGCCCTGTGACAGGCCGAGGGGGGCCGCGTGGTGGGCTGGGCTCGTGTGCTGCCTGGCAGCGGGTGGGCACGCGGGGAGCCAATAAAAAAGGTGTGTTTGTGCGATCCTTCCCATGAGTCGTATGTGAGACTCGTACCGCCGGTGAGGACTCGGCGCGCTCTAGACAGCGATGGTGTGCGGTGCGCCCTCTCTTTGTTGTTGGTCTTTCGCCCCCGTCCAGGTCAAGGAGGGGGTCGGGGCACTGCGGCGCAGACACACGCAGAGCGACAGACACGCCCGCATGCACAGGATTTGTCTTTGCCCTTTTCGCTGCGCTCATGCATCGACGACTTGCTTGTGAGTGTGCGTGCGTGTGCGTCTGTTGCCTCAGCCGCCCCTCTCTTCCGGGGTTCTTCTCGCGTGCGTTCGTTGTCGAGGCCGTGCCGCGTTCTCTCGGTTTTTGTAGCTCCCCTCCCCCTCTCATTGTTGCCGCGCGTGTGTGCGCGTGTGCTTGCTTGGCTGCTGTTCTCTGCATACCTTCTCCTCATTCCTTTTCCCTCTGATGCGTGTCTCGCTCTCTCTCTCTCTGTTCGGTTGTCACTCCGCTTCTCTTCCTCCGCATGGATGAGGGTTATGTCTCTCACATGCTCCGAATGCATCGTGTGAACGCACACCCGCGAAGGGGAGAAAAGAAAACAATATCGAAAACAGTAGCGGGCGCGCGTAGACGAAGCGGTGATGCGTCCGCTTGCCAAGCGAAGTACCGTGCGAAGGATGGTGGTGGTAGGGGAGTGAGTAGCGTGCGTGTAGAGTAATGACGAAGTGGGTGAGCAGAATTGTGGTCGATGTGCGTCTCTCCTCTTCCTCTTTTGCGTCCCTCCCCTTTTTGCGGCAGGCCGTCGCTGCTGCACACAACCCTGCGCGGCTCTCGTGCAGCAGCGACGGCGAGAGGGGGGTCCTGTAGGGAACGAAAGGAGGGAGAAATTGGGCGTCGCATGCGAACCATTTCTCCACCCTCTCTCGCCACCCGCCTCTCCTCTACGCCATATCTCCCATTCGCTTTCTCACTTTTCTCGCCCTTTCTGCTCTCCTGCCTCTTCGTCTACCCCTCCATCCATCACTGAGCACGCGCGTGTACATCTGCAAAGCCGGATAGCTGCGCAGGAGAAACACAGAGCTCACGTGCACGCCGTTCCCCATGCCTCTAGTGGTTTTTATCGCTCATCTTTTTTTGCCTCTCGTTGTTTATCGGCGGCGCTCCCTCTTCGTACCCCTGAGGAGACACTGCCAAACGTGGACACCTTTTCGTTGGTGAGGTACGCCACGTAGCTCTCCTCTCTGACGCACCCACGCACACAATATGGACCAGAAGCAAATGCAGAAGCTGCTCCTAATGGGGCCTGGCGGAGCCGGAAAGACGTGCATGCGCAGTATAATCTTCGATAACTACCTCCCTCGCGACGCGCTGAGACTTGGCATCACCATCTCTCTCGACCAGAGTCAGGTGCACATACTGCGGAACCTCTTTTTGAATCTCTGGGACTGTGGCGGCCAGCACCGCTACGTCACGGAGTACCTGAACCGCCAAAAGGAGTACATCTTCCGCTACGTCGGCGTCATGCTCTTTGTGTTCGACATCAACAGCATGTGCCGCGATAGCCACGGTGGGCTGGGCAGTGCTGGTGGCATTGGTAGCGAGGGCAGCAACGCCACGACGGACTGGAAGCTGCCAGAGATGCTGGAGTACTTCCGTGAGGCGATGCGTTTTATTCGTCAATACAGTCCGAAGGCAAAGGTATTCGTTCTCCTGCACAAGATTGATCTTATTCACAAGGATATCCGCGAAGAGATTTTTCAGGCACGCAAGCAAGAGATCGTGAACTGCATTGACCCCAGTGACGGCATGGACATTGAGTTTTTCAGCACGAGCATCTGGTCCGATTCACTTTATTTGGCCTACAGCTCAGTGGTACGTTCGCTAGTGCCGCACCGTGACATTTTGGTGGACACAATGCGGAGCATCGCGATAGCGTGCGACGCTGCCGAGGTGGCGCTGTACGAGCGGAGCACTTTTTTATGCCTGGCGCACATCAATCGCAACATCACCGCTGATGGCTCGACGGCGCTGTTCCTCCAGGGTGATGGGAAGCTGCGCACGACGGAGGTGAGCGAGACGGTGAAGCACTTCAAGCTGAGCTGCATTAACAACACAACCAGCCTATGCGGCCTTAGCATCGCCACGAAGACGTTCACAGCTCTCTTGTGCCCCTTTACGGAGTGCACGTACGTGTTAGTCGTCTCGGTGGACCCGACGGTGAACGTGGAGCTGCACCGCCTCAACGTGAACGCCGCACGACGACGCTTTGAGGAGTTCCTTGACTCCGACGAGCCCACAGCATGTGCGATGCGTGAGGTTCTGTAAGAGGGAGGGGGAACGAAGGTGTAGTGGTGGAGAGAGAGAGAGAGAGGAGGAAGGACGGTGCGTGTGTGTGTGTGTGTGTGTGCCTAATGCCGGCTACTTCCTCTTTCCCCAACCCCTTCGGCCCTGTGCACCTTCTGTGTCTTGACACTTTTGTGTTTTTCATCGTCTGCGTAACGCTCTGCTGCTCCACCCAATTCTCCTCTTGTGTCTTCCCGCAGTCGCCGTGGGGGGGGGGGGGTAAAGTAAGCCGTGCCTCGCCATTCCTGCGAGGGTGCGTGTGTGAAAGCGTGCCGGCCCGCTGTTGTTCGCGTCGGTTGTTGCTGTGCTGGCCATGTACGATGAGGGCGGGGCTCTCGCGCGCGCTTTTCACTCCCCTCCGCTTTAGTCCTTCTCGTTTTTCTCTTCCCTTTCCGCCTCTATTTGTGCGCGTGAGGCGGTGGCGGTTTGGATGTCGTCTCACGCCCCTTCGTCCCTCTCCTTCGTTCCCCCCGTGCCATCTCTCCCTTTCTCCATGTGTGTCCCTGCGCTGCGTAGGTGAACCAGTGCGGATCGACGGTAAAGCAGCAGCAGCAAAAAAGACACTCTTGGGTCCCTTCGAGTCTCTCGATCGACAAGTTCGTTGCGTGAGACTTCCTTCTATGTCGTCCTCTCCTGCAGCGCTGCCGCCGCCTCTCGGTTGCTCGCCACTGTTCTCCCCCTCCTCGCGTTTGTTCGCTCGTTCGTTTGCCCTCTTCTCATATCCGTTTCGCCTGGTAGCGCCTCTCTGCCCTCGAGCCACAAGAAAAGGGGAACAGACCCGCATAAAAGGTGGCACCTCCCCCTCCCCCCTCCCCCTTTTGCTGTTCTCTCCTCCCTTTCTCCTTCCACTGTCGACCTCGGTCGAAGAAACGAACACACACACACACACACACACACGCACAGCTACGCGTTACAATGGAGCAATCGGCGCCATCGCCGCCTACGTCTCCATCGTCATCCTCGGTTGCGCCGCCGACGTGGAGCACTGGCCACGCAGTCACCTCGTCGTCGCGGTGCTGCACAGCGTACCGTGGCCGCTATGTCGTGTACGCCGCCACCGACAACTGCGTCGCTTTTATCGACACAGTTGAGGAGCACCCGAGTAATCTTCCTGCGGAGGCGCGCTGGCGACACTCGATGCGCTTGACCATCCTCGCCTCTCCAAGCGAGTGTATCAGTTTTCTTGCTGGGCACCCTGAGAAGGACATTATATGTGTCGGCACGGTCCGTCACGGCCTCTACGTCACTTCTCTCACGAATCCTGTACTGACGGAGGCAACAAAGCTACCGCGCTCGGTGACCGGTGACTGCACATACGGTGCCGCTTTCCTTTTCACGGAAGAAGTGAACTATTTGGCATTCTCGTCGCTGCTGCACAGTCGACCGTTTGACCAAACACCGAACCGGCTCTCGCTTTGGAATATCGACACGAAGGCGCTTCTCTGGCGTGGTGCCATGGAACCCCTGCAGAGTATGTGCAGTCTCGTCTTCGACCTCTCCTTCGCTGCCTGTAGCGCTGGAAAGGTTGGCTTGTTTAGCGTGCAGACCACAGCCCCTTCCACTTCTGGCAACGCAGAGGCACCTGCTGACGTTCAGGATTCCAAGCACAGAGAGCGCAATCGCGTGATGGTGCTGAGTCGACACTGCAGCACCGTAGAGGAACTGCACGGCGCTGAATACACGTGTTGCGTGGCGAGTCCGGTGGAAGGAGAGGATACCTACCTGGCGCTGACAAGCAGCGGCTTTCTGGTTGCCTTCAACAGCTCTACTGGATCAGTGGTGCGATGGATGGACTGCAAGGTACCATCCGCCACGGCGCTGTGTTGTATTGGTAAGGAGAGCCTCATGCTGACCGGTGCCATCGCGCGCCTCTTTCAGGCGGAGACGTGGGAGTTCCAGGGCAAAGTGAAGTGGCAGGACGCCCTCGCTACCACCTCTATAGGCGGAGGTGGCGGCGGCAGTGTAGTCGGTACGACCAATGAGGCCCACGAGGACGCCACTGGTGCTCCTGCGAGCGGAACTCATGTCTTCACAAGTGGGGCCGGCGCAGGCAATGGCGTGCTAGCCCTCTTCCTCCAAGAAGGTGTGTTTGCTCTCTACTCGATGGAGCCGAAGGTGGGGACGCAGCGTATGGGACTGCATCGCCTTTCCATCTTCACGCCGCCACCCTTAGGGCCCGCGGAGCCGGCTGAGGTCTGGTACATGAACTCAGCACTCTGGTGCTGGTGGACCCCACAGGCGCTCATGTTTGTCTCCCCTCCTGGCTGCTCACTGATCAGCGCTTTGGGCGCCATTTCTACCTGCGCGACGCTGCATCCTGCCACTGGTGCTGTGGTGCTGTTCGACACGGCGCGCCACGCTCTCGTTGCTTACGGTTGTGGACCAGGGATACCTGTGGAACTGGGCAGTGCAACTGCGGACGCAAGTGAACGCGTCCTCAGCCTTACCAGCTCTCCCACCGGCGATGTCGTGTATGCGCTGACGACGTCGACAGCCGCAGGGGGGACGAGTGGGTACTCGGAGCTGCGGCTTCGTCGCTACCGATGCTGTTGGGCACAGGCACCGAAGGATGGGAGCGGCAGTGGCAGCCGTGTTCTCCAGCTGGAGAGGATCAAGACCGCCTACCCTGCCTCGGTGCCTGCTAGCACGCATGCTTTAGTGGTGTATAGTAGCTGCGATGTAGCCTCATCGGGACCTGAGTCCACAGCCACTGATGCGGACCGAGTCGTGGCGGTACAGCGCGCGTCCATTACCGCGCTCGGCTGTAGTACGACAACGACCGACCGCGTATCCGCCATGCCTACGTATATGCATGCGGATGTCATTCACCAAGTGGTACCGTGCCAGGGTGGTCTCGTCGTGGCTGGCGCGGCCACCTCCGCATATGTGCAGCTCAGGGGTGGGTCGAGATGGGTTATGAGGTCGCTCGCAGAGCCACCACCTGCACAGGCGGTGAAGAAAGAAAGCGTTGCAAACTTGTGTGTAGTGGCCACTGTGGCGAGGCACCGGCCGGATATCGTGGTGGTCTGCCGTGGGTCGCGTCTCTCGGCATGGCATCTGAAAGGCGACAGCACCTCACTGATCGGCACGCGGGCTGTTGCGCCTTCGGTTCGTGCGATGTGCAGTGCTGAGGACAAGGATAACGCGGCGCTGCATGTGTGGACGCTCGGATCTGGAGGTTTCAACCTGTACAAGCTCGGGCCACTGCATCGGGCTGCAGTGTTTCGCAACGACGCAGAGAAGCTGCTTCCACCCCTTAAAGTAGTGGAGAGAAAGAGCAGCTCAGCCCCCTTGCTGTCAACAGTTCCACCGCCTGCGTCATCATCGTCACAGCGGCGCCCCGTCTGTAACCCACGCGCACCTACCGCATCGGCAAGCGAGATGTCTAAAACACTGCTGGAGACCCGCAAGCAGCGCAGCACCGCATCCGCATGCGCCCCGTCCAGCCGCGAACTCAGTGACCGCTTTAACGAGCTGACCGGATTCTACGCACGTCAGAAGCGCGACAGTCAGACGAGCTATCACCCGCGCACCCCTCGCTCAGTTGGAACCTCTCGGCAGTCCCAGCCTTCCATCATCGCAGCCACAGAGCCGAGCGTCCTCTCCTTGCAAGACAACGGTGCACCAGCGCCGTTGGCCACGCCTCGCGACAGCAAAGTAGAGGTCCCCGCGAGCCCTCCGGCTACCACAAACTTGGCTGCCTCGGCGGTTGATGTGTCGGAGATGACCATGGACTCCCAGGTGCTCCGATCCGCGGTGGCAGCGGCAGCTGACGCAGGCGTCGATGATGAACGTTGTGCCGACGATGAAGACGCAGCCTCAAAGAGAGGGGGTGCTGGCGGCCCTGCCGCGTGCCTTGACAGCCCACGGCAGCGGCGGGACACACAGCATGCTTTTTCACGGCCGCTGCTGGATGTAGAGGACGCCGTCGTGCGCAGCTCTACCAGCAGTGGAGACGCAAAGCCCTCCTTCCTTCCCGTGTGCTTGCAACACGAAGAGAGGCCGTCGGTGACTGTGAAGCCGCACAGTGTCCCGAACAGCAGCAGCAGCAGCTCCGCGGCGACGACGGAGCAGTTCACTGTGCAAGCCCGCCACCTTCGCGAATCTCTGCTACACCTAAAAGAGTTGCTGGAGCATAGCGACCTGTCAGACTCCGCAAGCAACGCATCCTTTGCCGTGGCCGAGGAAGCGGAACTCGATGAACTTCCCGCCCTTCTCACGGCAGTCGCGGCGCAGCTGCAGCTGCTCCAGGTCCGGCGATCAGGTGAGCGTGCGAATGCGAGCGCTACCAGGCCATTCTCTGCAGCTGATAGACCAAAGACCACACCCGACGCGTACGGGGCGGTGGCGGCTGAGCTTTCCCGCATAAAGGCGCAGAACGCGCGGCTGGAAGAACAGAACCGCATTATCATCACTCAACTGCGCGGTGGGTCGCACTAACGACGCAGCGGTGATGCACACACACACACACACACACACACACACACACACACACGCATACAGTCCCTTTCGATAGGAGGTTGCATTATTCGCGTCTCTCCCACATCTCACTGCGCGGCACTGCTGGCGCATGTTTCCTCCGTAGGGTGTGCCTATCCCCTTTGCTACTTCAGCGCTGATGTGCCTCCTCCCATCCAAGTGCCTCCCGACATGTGACCTTAGATTATTGATTCTCTTCTATCTTTAGCTTTTCACACCTGGACATCTCGCACACGTGTTTGGGTTTGTGTGTCTCCCTCGCTCCTCGTTGCTTCTGCGCCTTTCCCTCCCTCAGGGCGTTGATCTCATAATGTGTGCCCTCGATAGCGTTGCGCGGGAGCGACCTGCAGCAGTGAGCACGCCTGTGCCCATCACATGATGGGGCGAAGCGCCAAGGCGACTGGAGCGTATCTCGTCTGGCCCCTGCTGCCTACTTGGTGTGGCGAGCCTGGGCCACCCCGAGGGACGTGCCGGGTGGCGGTCGGCATATGGTAGTCGCGGCCGCGAGGCGGCGGGTGGGCAGAGCGCGAGGCAGGAGCCGTGCTCGCCGGCCACTGGGCGTGCGCCTTTCTGCAGCGCGGGCCCACCCCTGCCGCGCACCTTGGCGATGGCCCTGTGAAAAGCCCAGGGGGGCCCTCGCGGTGTGC